>NC_050183.1:31647259-31774759 GCF_008315115.2 Sander lucioperca
CTTTCTCATTGGATTGACACATTTTCCCCACCCTTTTGCAGAACAGTTAACACAGATGTCATTCAAGCAGTCCAAACTCCATTGTTTTAGCTATGGTAACCAAACAGAAACCATCTGTTCCTAAACTACCTACATCAGGGCTCCAGACTGCGACCAAATGGTCGCATTTTGCGACCAAAATTTGAGAGTGTGCGACTGAATTTTACATCCAGTCGCACATGTGTGACCAGTAAATTTGCCCCCTTTTTTACACGTTAAACGTCGAAATTTTGGTACCTGAGAGCGCGTAAGCTCAAGCTTATCTGTCCTCTCTGAAAATTGACAGAGAGCGGAGCTCTGACACAAACACACACACTCGCGCACACACGCATAGCTGCGGACGGTGCAAACTATGTCAGCTCTGCAGTTTTGTTGAAGTCACAGTGAGTCACGGAAATGCCGATAAAGTGGTTTCAAGTGTGGTTACAGTTTTTCAAAACTTCACGCAGACAGTGTTTGCTGCGATATGATATTAATGGAGAGCCGAAAGCGGTCACAGTGCTGTTGACGTTACGCTTCTTAAGCAGGCACAACAGTGGTTTCTGTGCCCTGGTGACTGACTGACAGGCTGAGGTTGTAAGGCAAGGCAACTTTATTTCTACAGCACCTTTCAGCAACAAGGCAATTCAAAGTGCTTTACATGAAACATTAAAGAGCAATTAAAAACGGTCATGAAAATAAAACAGACTAAAAAAGAATATACAAATACAAGAATAAAAGTTACAGTGAGTAAGAAATGAATAATTATTCAATTTAATAGGTTGTAGGGATGGGTTTGGGAGGAGGAGGATTTTGTTTAATTAATAAAATAACAATGTTCTAAGTACATAGGATAAATAGGTTTGACAATAATTTTTACAACTGAAATAATTGTTTTGTAATTATAGAGGGAAAGTACCAAAAAAAAGGTACCGTTGGGTAATGGAACCGAATTTCAGGTATCGGTACCAATAATGGTTCAGTAGTAGCCTAAACAATGCATGTTTAATTTTAAGTTGAATTCATTGTAATTGTAGACTAGAGCTGCTATATATATATATATATATATATATATATATATATATATATATATATATATAGTTGTCATGAAAAAAATATATATATATATATATATATATATATATATATATTTTCATGACAACGATGGTGCTGTCGGTTAACCTTCTATGTTGCATCTTCAAAAGTGACACTGAATTTGAAACAGCACATTGTAATTTCTGCATCTATTATCAAAGTATTTATTAGTAATACAGTGGAAATTAGTAGAAATGTGAATATTTGGTTAGCATGTTGATTTACGTTATGTGCCCCTAAATTTTCTGGTTGCGCCCCTAAAGTTTTCAGTTGGGGGCCACTGTGCTCCTAGTGAAAAAAGTTAGTCTGGAGCCCTGTACATCAGTATGAAATCACTGAAGCACCTGTTTGACACTCCTTCACACAAATCTTCAATTAGCAATCAATTATACTCTAATATATTGTATTTTGGTTTACATGTATTTTGTGTAATATTTACAGTATTTCAGTTTTCAGCCACTATTTGAAAATAAGAATCAATACCATTTGCATCAAAGCATTTCTGATTCTGGATCCAATTCTTTGCAAGAAGGCAAATTTGACAACAAATGGCACTGGCATGAAAGCTACGTAAAGTAATAGGCTACAATGACAAGCAATGGTGCACTGATTCGCACTGAGTGCTGTATTTTGTATTTTGTTGTCCACTGTGTAGTGGTTGATTGGAAGAGCTCATACACTTGTTTTCAAGTTGTGTTGTTTGAAGGCAAAATTTGCTTTTGTTGCATATTTTCAATGTTTTGGCACGGTTAGAGCCTTTTGCAAACAAAATGTGTCACTTGCAAACAAAAAGTGCCACTTTTTCGGCCGGTGTGTTAACTGTTTTGAAAATGTGGAGTTTGAGTTGACTGCTGCATCAAAGCAATCAAGAAAAACTGTAATGTGATTTATAGGTGATCCTCACATTTCACTTCACTTTTCAGTTCGATCTGTACCAAAATTACAGGTGTGAAACCTACCCCGGACCACGGTCCAAATTGTCCCAACCATCCAAAAAAAATACTAGAAATGAACCGGACCATGGTACAGTTTGATCTGGACCGAGACTACCTCTTTTGGCTGGCACGTCGGTGTTTATCATGGATGTGTTTACTACTGTAGCCAGGAAGCCTGTTTTTCCTTTTCTTCCGCTCTCTTCTACTCTACTACTTGCTTAATCACAGATAATTTTGTTTGTATGCCTCTGGTGTTTCGGAGAATATTGCAACAAATAATGCATTAAGCATTTAATGTCTCTGTGCATGCTCGTAGCGCGCGCCATCTATGGAGGCCCGCGCACGGTGTCGCACACGATTATAACCAAGCCTTATCTGTGTACGTGAGAGAAAGTGACGGGGAACACGCTCAGAGCAGAAAGCTGCCGGCAATCAGAGCTGGGAATACATTTTCAGTTTACGTGTAAAGTGGTAGTAAATGTACAGTGTAGGTTTCAGTTTGTCTCTGAATAAATGCTGTAGCTCCTCAAAACCAAAGTAAAGTTCCTGTGTCTTGCTTCTCAACAACGCAACAAAACATAAAGAGCCGCGGTAGCACCGGGAGAGCAGCAGTGAGTCGGAAAAAACTCACAAAAATTCCAACGTCTACAAACCAATCAATTAACAATATTGGGAGACGTGTCTCTCGTATGTGATGGCGAAACAATGTAGTTATGTTATGTATAGTTCTTTAGTGCGCTTGCATAACTGCAGTGTGAAATCGAAACTAACCGGATCAAATATATGCAATGTAACAAAAACATGAACCTTGTTCTGGACATTGGTTCAGACTTTCAGGTGTGAAAAGGCCCTAAATGCAGCAGTATACAATCTGAGGCTGTGCAAATGAGATGCATTTACAGAAATGTTGATTAATGTGCATTGTCCTAATCAAATAAACTTACAAACTAAACGTGTTCACATGGTGAGGTTTTTTTGAATGGTATTGGTTGGTCAAATGCGTTTAAAGCAATAAAGTTTGACTTAAATCCTCATACGTCAACTTAAAGTGTTTTTTAAAAAAAATAAGGTTCAAATTATGTTATTTGCTCTTTCAAAAGTTCCATTGTTTTGCTTGAAAGGTAGACATTTTGTTGTATGGGTTAAGGTAGAAGTATCCAGTCAAAATGAAATAAATGAAAAATGTTAAATATATTAGTGCCTTCTGTGTCAGAATTGAACAAAATGGCTTTGAGAGCAGATGGTAACACTAATATATTTCATCATACATCAAAAAAAGATAACGTTATATAGCTAAAGTGTAAGTTCACACATTACGTGACAAAAAATGCGTATTTATTTACCTTTAGTATTTTCTAGCTATGCCGATAGTTTTGGTTATATTTGAATAACCATTCAAACTGTGACCGTGCGTGCTTCAGGAAAAGATTGTGGCACTGGCCCGCCCACTTTACTCATTGGCCGGTCCAGCCAAGTTTGATCAAAGTACGTTTTGTTATGAAACATATTCAAATGTATGTATAAAAAAGAAATAGTAACAGAACTAGTCAACCTTTGGATGATTTGTTTAATCTAATATTACCATGTAATAAAATAGAAACAGGCAGTTTTGCATTTTGATTGAACTGATTCATGGTTGTTACACAGAAACTACAAGAAGCATTTCCAGGTAATCTCTGCACCTCTGTTATTATAATATTACCATGAAATGAAATAGAAACAGGTAGTTTTGCATTTTGCAGCACAGATTCATGGTTATTACACAGAAACTACCAGACGTGTTTCCCGGTAAGAAGTATATAATTTGTAAAGTATTACCTTGAAACAAAAGAGAAATATTTGGAACATAAAGGGTGGATGAATTTCAGCATTATAATATGGCAATTACCAATTTTAAATTCCAAGAAGTTTTATCTAATTTGGAAGGTATTATGCTGATAGTAGCCTTTAATACTGTGAAAACCCTTTCCTAGTTATTACATTGATAATTGCATGTTATTTTATCTGTTACCTTCTTATATCCTTATTACCCCAGTATTGCATCTTATTACTGTGATGTATTACCCAGTTACTTTGGTAATTACATGTTATTACCTATATATTACCTCTTTATTATCACTGTTTCCCCACTATTACCATCTTATTACCGTGCTGTAATGTAAAGTGCTACCCACTTTTCTTTTCTATCAGCAGTTGTTTAGCTCAAACGTTGTGCTACTGTGACTGGCTAAAGCTGGAGTTAACAGCGGAGAGTTGCTGAGTCGGAGGACGCCATTTCGGACCGGAGAGGACGACAGTGTGTTTCCCTGCCGAGGAGGACTTTGCTGTAGCTGGCGACTGGTTTTGTTTTCATGTTTGAGCTGTGTTTCTGGACTCACAGTGAACTGTAGGTTGGACTTGCTGTGTGTTCTGCCTCACAGAAAATAATGTTCTATCGGACTCATTGCACACGAGCAACCATCAGGCCTGCAACTTTTTTCTCTCTTTTGGCGTGTGTGGGTGTGGGTGTGTGTGTGTGTGGTACCACAGTGGTTAAATAGTTTGAGTAAGTTTTACTTTGAAACTGCTATAGGGGGTAAAATAGTGTAAGGAGTAATTTTGTGTAAGCTGAAGAGTTTTAAGCGGAAACTAATGGCGCTTTTCCATTACATGGTACCTGCTCGACTCGCATCGACTCTACTCGCCTTTTTTGATTTTCCATTACGAAAAAAAGTACCTGGTACCTGCTAACAGGTACTTTTTTTAGTACCACCTCAGTCGAGGTTCCAAGCGAGCTGAGCCGATACCAAAAGGTGACGTGAAAGCGACAGACAGGGGTGTCCTGAACAAACCCGCCATTTGTGGGTTTTTTTGCTGCCTTCAGCTTCATTTGAAAGAAAATGTGTCTTCTGGCTGTGGCAACAACAACACACCTTCGACGTTCTGTGCGTGCGTCACGTTAGGTCACGCCAGTTTACTGCAGCGCCGCTTGTTTTACAGTTCTGCGGAGGCTCCAGGCAGAGCTTTCACCGTAGCCTACGTACACACACACATGCCAGCTCGACGCACACACCAGCGCACAAGTATAAACATCAGGCCACTTACATAGGCTACGGCAAAAGCTCTGCGTGGAGCCTCCACAGAACTGTAAAACAAGCTCAAGTGGCCTGATGTTTATACTTGTGCGCTGGTGTGTGCGTCGAGCCGGCATATAAGACGACCGGCCACGCTGAGGCGGTACTAAAATCTGCAATGGAAAACGGACGCACAGTGTGTCGAGTCGAGGCAAGGCGAGTAGAGTCGAGTCGAGCAGGTATCATGTAATGGAAACGCCATAATAAAGAAACGGTGTAAAGGGTGTAATTTGTGTTGTATGTTTTTTTGTTTTTTATTCAATCTAAAGGCTAAATATTATTTGTAAATGTAAGTTATCTTTCAGTAAACGATACCTTTCCTTTTAAAGAGTTGTCTGGGGTCAGTTATTTCAATACAGCACAATAGATGTGCATGTTATTAGTAGGGTAGTATATGACTAACCCAAAATAGGTAAACATTCGCGGTAGCTACCTTAAAGAAACAAACCCAAACACCTCATCATTCCAGTCTAAAGTTACTTATTGCAGCTTGGGCATTGTATGGAGTGTTGAGGTAGTACAAGTACATTTTTGAATCACCTGGCGTGTGGACTGGTAGCTGGAGAGATGCCAATTCATCTCCTGGGCACTGCCAAGGTGCTCTTGAGCAAGGCACCGAACCCCCCCTCCCCCAACCGCTCAGGGCGCCTGTTCAGCAGTCGCAGCCCACTGAGCATGTGTGTGTGTGTATTTCAGGTCTGTGTGTAGTTTGTAATAACAGCGTGTAAATTGTAATTTCCCCATTGGGGATCAATAAAGAGTATAAATTATAAATTATTATTATTAATCAGCCTTCAAGCCTTCAAGTATCTTTGTATTTACTGTACCCCACTAACCTCTAACCTACTATATTTATCTTGATTTGAGCTCTAATAACACAGATGCCTGCACTGCTAGAGGCCATGAGGGTTCAAACTACAGTCCCTCTGGGCTCTATTATCAGATCATGATTTCCCAATTCTACTTGTCAAGGTTATGTTTTTCTTACTCTGGAAAACAATTAGCTATAGGGGGTTATGTTAGGAATTTATGTGATTGCAGTGAAACCTCAGTGCCTTATCCCTGCGTGTTTTCAAGCCTCACCTTTGAACCCATAATCTGAGTGAATATTGAACATGAACCTATATAAGCCCAGCGTTATCACAAACTGAAGAAATGCACTCAAGGCTGGGGTTTAACCCCTTACTGCTCTGATAGTTATTCAACAGGCTCCAGTAAAAGACCCCACTTGCGAGCACTTCCGGTCGGCCGACGTCAGTGTTGTAGTATTCGGTCTCTTCATAAAATAGGCCGCATTTTCCACTCAGTTTTGTCTCGGTCTCAGACAAAGAGGACTGGATTTTATTTTGACACAACTGCGGGACATCACTTAATTTCCTGTGCATTCACTGATTTGTATTTTGACATCAATGTTAATGTCAGCTCTCTCTCTCTCTCTCTCTCTCTCACAGGGTGTTAGATACTTAGTTAGATACTCTCCTTTCCAGGGATGTTTAATCACCTTGGATATGATTTTTTTTTTTTTGTTAACGTTGAAATAACAGACAGAGAGGAGGGAGGGAGAGCCTGTATGAGGCAGAGACAGTTATACAGTACATTGACAGTAATACAACTTTGTTTACACTTCTGAATTGCAATTGTTAAGCACAAATCAATTAAAATGTGACTGTGTCCTAAAATAAAAACAGCACATTGTAGTTTCTGTATTTATTACCAAAGAATTGCAGTAATACAGTTAAAATGGGAAAAAATTGTTTTGCAGGTCGTTAGGGGCTACAGTGCTCCTAGTAAAAAAAGTCTGGAGCACTGGACAGGCACTGGTGCCAATTCTATTCAGCACAAGGCTTTACTTCTTATTATTCAGCCGCCATGCCGAATGTAAGGTTGGCTTCAGAGAGCACAACAGGTGTCCCACTCAGACACACACATACTTAGTCTAAGAAACCTGCTGGCTTTGGTCCACTGATTCCTCGGTGAGCGACATGCATCATTAACAGCTTTTAAACTGCAGGGGCGTCCTGCCTTCAGGATCTTTTTCGTCCGTCTCCCCCTCCTTACAACATCCCGCCCACTTCACACACACTCTTCAAAGTGTTACTAAAGAGGCTTAACAGCCCATTCCAAAGCCTGCATGGGGCACTTTTACTCCGTTAAAAAAAAACACTTCTAGCTACAAATGGTACTTTACTGAGTGCCCTTATGGAGCATACACCAGTTGATGTGCTGAGATGGTTAAGGGCAGCGGCAGGTGAGTACAAGCATTTTCTCTCCAGACACACTTGTTTTCCAATAATTGCTCAAAGAGGCGTTAAAATTGTTAGAAGTCTTAAAAACAACTTATTAAAGCAAACATATATACATACTTTAAATATTTAGGATATACATGTGTCAGGATGTGATGTGAAATCTGAAGTAGTTATAGTGTGCAGGTCTTTTCTTAAAAGCTACTGCATTAGCAGACTGATGGAAGGTAATCCTCAATGAAAAAGAAGTTTCTCTGGCTGATTTGCAACATCAAAACAAGCATTTGGCTGGTTCAGAAGGATCGACGTGCTGCAGGATAATGGATCATTCTAACATGCCATTAAAAACATTACACAGTAAAATACAGAGTGCCTCATATCTGACAATAGAGCTTTAAAGAAGTGCAGCAGCATCATATTGAGGATGTGTTGTTATGGTAGAGACTGAAGGCTATAGTAGGTATTATGTATTAGGTATACTTTGTATGTATAGTGAAGCACACACAACTCTACCTCACTAGCATGTTTCCAAAATGATATGACTGTTAGTGTCATGGAGCTTAAGTGAAATCCTCGTAACTGCACTGGATTTGATTTTGGACATTAAATGTGCATTAAAGTGATTCAAAAACTGTTTGGTAGCTACAAACTGATAAGTAAGGCGAAAACCGTCAGGTGGAATCTAAAATGGCTTCACAATTCACAGCAATGGATTGAACAGTAAAATCAATGACGGTAATAAAAGAAAATTGACACATTTTAGTAGTTTGAAAGTGGTACAGAATGTAAACATTTTGTATTGTGTACAAATTTGGAATCCTATACATGTCCGATGAATCTGTTGGTTCAAAAAGGCTACTGCATTTATTTTAATGGAATATTCTGACATTTTTCGTCGTATTCTGCAGAGCTTTTTCACATTTCACGGATCGAAATTAAACCTTAACCTTTCATTTGATTAATGCTTTTATGGTGGTAATGATGGTAAACCGTATTATGACTAATACTATTACCAGTATGGGCTATAATAATACAAATTGTCCTGCGTAGCAATAATAACCATAACCATACAGCGCTGCAAAGAAAATGCACAAATATCCAAAGATTTCCACCCCGAAACACTAAAAAGCAAAGCGACATTTCTTCCCAAAATTACTGAATGAAAGAATAGTAGCGAACATAAGGAGATCAAAAAGGTGCAGTATGTCTTTAATTCCCTGCCTTTGTGGCGGCGGCAGCAATAGTGAGGGCATCCCAGGCGAACCACAAAGCCAAGGGTTAAAGACGATACCATGCTCACTCTCCCTAAACGACATGCCACGCCATTTTACTAGCTCTTTATTTTACCGTCATCGCAAACCAGCTCCAACATCCTGCTCGCTTGCATGCCATTCAAGGACGAGCAGAACACGGGGGAAAAGAAAGGACGGAATCAGTTTCAACAACATTAAGGGAAGGTCATTGTCTGCGGGCTTACCCTGGGAGAGACGCAGAGGGCCTGAACCTGCCAGAACCTATCCACGGCGACCGGGAGCGGGACCTGCGAGAGACCAGAACAACAAAGACAGTTTGTGACAAAGCTGAGGCGCTGCAGTCCGAGAGGAGTGAAATCAAATGTGACATTTTTCATTTATTTGTAAATGCCTCCTTGGCGGCACACTCACTCGAAACGACAGTTGGGCTCTTACCAAGTTAAGGGGAGCTGATGGTAGAATAGAGGGATCCTGACAGAGGTTGTAATGAGATGCTGCATTAGGGCCGCTCTCTCATCCACTATACCCTCTCTCGCCCAGGAGCACGCCCTTCACTTCCAATCTACTACCCCAACAATTTGGAAACGGTTAACCCTGTGAAAAACTACACTAACCCTCTTTGGTGCTCTGATAAAACATTCTTTGTGGGTTTATTTTGTCAGAGATGCCTTTGATGCTACAAATGCCTTTGTCAAACGGATTTTGTAGCATTTGGAGCCTTGGGAAGGTTGGAAAATGATTCACAATACCTGCCCAAAAACCTATGAATAGGAGCATTGTCTGAGGCTCTAAAGCACAGAATTACAGTGATGGAAAGTAACCAAGAAAATGTACTCAAGCAATGTTTAAGTACAAATGGGAGGTATTTTTTTATTTGCTTGAGTATTTCCATGTTATACTTTACAATTCAGAGGGAGATTTTTGACTTTTTACTCCTAGAGTTTCTAAGCTTTTATATACAGTAAGTTTACAAAATGCAATGCATTGTTAAAGCTAAAACTGGGTCCCCAACCTTTTTTGGCTTGTGTGTCATTGTCATGCTTCGGATGTCTAAATATCTCAGTTCATTTCATTAAGTAATACTTTTATTGGTTTAGTTGACAATACTTCTGCACTTTTACTTTTAAATGCAGGGATGTTGCTTGTAATGGTAATGATACGTATGTAAAAAGGATCTATGTACTTATTCCAGCATTGCTGAATTGTATATTATGTGATATACTGCATCATAACATATGTTTAATACTATATACATAAGACGCTTTAACTATGAAAAGTCACATAAGCCGTACCAAGAGGCCCTTAACATTTGACACACAGGAAATACAAAAACCATTATCTTTTAAAATGATTGAACAACCATTAAAAGTAATGATTGAGTCATAATTTCCCCCAACAAACTGGGTCATGCTGGAAAGAAGTCTCAGTGGAAGCGCTTGCAAGGAAAATGAACTATTACCCTATACAAGTGTGTGTAGTGCCCTCTAAACTGTCCTCGCAGATTGAGTGTGCTATATAGTGGGCAGCAGGTGAGCAATGAGTTATGTACTTCATTAAGCTCAAGTAATTTCCCTCCCAGATATAACGTCGCCTTCAATCCATCCTAGCAGCCACCAGCTATATTTGGCTCTCTGGACCACAATGCCACAGCTCATCATAACAGTGTAGGTAACGGTGTTTGAGTGAGGCAAAGTTCTACAAAGTTGTCAAATAGAAAGTAAGATCCTGGCCTGTATTAAAGAACTGATGAGGATACATAAAGTGTAGGATTTCAGTTGCAAATACGTTATCATCATGACTTATTTAACTTAAAGGGTAACTACCGTTTTTTTCAACCTGGACCCTATTTTGTATGTTTTGTGTCCAAGTGACTGATGGGAACAACAATCTTTGAAATTGGTCCAGTATTAAGCGAGCTCGCTGCAGTCGGCAACAGCAAAACAAGCTACAATGTAAGTTAATAGGCCAATTGTCCAGCTTGTATTTACCTTCACAAAAGTGCTCGTTTTGCCACTGACAGGCTCAGATTAATATTCTAAGTGTCTGACAACATTATGAAAAAGATCCCTTCAGAGATAGACCTTTAAAACTTCTTTGAGACCTTTCTGTTTAACCAGAAACAGCTCTGAAGTTGCTAGCGCTAACCCCACCAGACTCCATTTAAAAAAGCAATAATTTTAGCATGTATAGAGCCAACATATTTTCACATCTAAATCTGTAAACTATGTGTTTATTTCAACCAAAACTAGAGTTGTGATGGTTGGGAGAGTGGAAAGCCGACCCAAAACGGCTTTTTATAGTTTTATTTTGTTTCTGTCGACTTTGAATGAAGTCTATTTTACGATGCTAAAATTACTGTTTATTTACATGGAGTCTGGTGTGTTTAGCAAACGCAATTTCGGGGATGTTTTGGGGTTTGAAAAAAGGATCTTACTCAGTTACTCACTTTAACAGAAAAGTCAACCTCCTTAGAAATCCTTTCCATAATGTTGTCAGACACTTAGAATATTAATCTGAGCCTGTCAGTGGCAAAACGAGCACTTTTGTGAAGGTAAATACAAGCTGGACAATTGCCCCATTAACTTACACTCACCTAAAGGATTATTAGGAACACCTGTTACATTTTTCGTTAATGCAATTATCTAATCAACCAATCACATGGCAGCTGCTTCAATGTATTTAGGGGTGTGGTTCTGGTCAAGACAATCAAACTGAATGTCAGAATGGGAAAGAAAGGTGATCTAAGCAACTTTGAGCGTGGCATGGTTGTTGGTGCCAGACGGGCTGGTCTGAGTATTTCACAATCTGCTCAGTTACTGGGATTTTCATACACAACCATTTCTAGGGTTTACAAAGAATGGTCTGAAAAAGGAAAAACATCCAGTATGCGGCAGTCCTGTGGGCAAAAATGCCTTGTTGATGCTAGAGGTGAGAGGAGAATGGGCCGACTGATTCAAGCTGATAGAAGATCAACTTTGACTCAAATAACCACTTGTTACAACAGAGGCAGGGCTTGACATTAACTTTTTGAGGCACTTGTCCTTTGGACAAGTACATTTACGTTTCACTTGTCCTTGCACAAAAGTCACTTGTCCGGGTAAAGATTTATAATTTTGTTTTGCTAATGCAAATTTCGAACAAACCGTTAAAAGCATCCAAACACTATCAACATTAATACAATTCAGTTGAAACAGTAGAAACAAACTAGCCTGGTCCTACCAGACTCTCATACATTTCATTTGTACAGAGAGTCTGGCCTGTCTCCATTGACAAGTGTTAACTTCCTTGAAGGCAGGTACTCTGTTGAAGTTTAAAACTATTGGATCTGCCCAGAGCCACTCTGTATCTGCCATAACCAATCGCTAACGTTTGGTCGTGACGTATGTCATGCGCATGTGCAACAAGAGGGGAGACCGACAACAACTATCAGCTTATATTTAGCATTAGCATCGCTAGCATTAGCCTTAGCCAACTCCTTCACCACTAACGGAGCGAGCTGGAAAATCAAACTTTTCCCGAACCCCGTGGGGAGGAGGGCCACAACATCATGGCCACCAACACAACTCAGCAAAGATTGTTCTTGCGCGGGCTTTAACTTCTGGATATTCTGGACCGAATGGCTTCGCTCGCATCTTTCTAGTGCACGTCCTCAACGTCATCGTTCTCAGCCACTTCCTCTGTTCGCTGATTGGACATACAAATATTTGACCGGAGAAAACCTAAGAATATACCACAAACCCAGACAGAGTACTGAAGGGAAATGAAAATTGAGCGAAAGTAAGTAGGAGGGCGGAGCCAGGCTAGAAACAAACGTGCTCCAACAATAGATTTCCTCTTCAACAAGAAAAAAGGATCTCCAGACTCCATAATACAAAGTAATAAGTTGCACACTGGTGTGCAGTGTATCACAATATTAACAGTCTATGGTATCACCAGAGGTAGTGGTGACTTGAACTTATACTATATCTAATAATTTTGTAGACATAACAATGGATTGTGCCACTAAATGTTGGTCTTAACATTTTATTTCTTTTTTTCTACAATTTCACTTTCTACCCAGCAGAGGCTGATTTACCAAGGGATCCTTTAAAAGGTGTAGCTACTTTACAGTTGATCATTAGCTGATATTTAATCCGGCATGTTGCAGAGCTGGGGTTTTACAATAACTGACAAACGAGCAGCGGAGTAGTAACGCTACAAGGCAGAGAGCCAGCCACTAAATGAGTCAACTTAACTTAATGCTTCATCCACACAAAGCACATTGCCATCGCCACACGTGACATCTGTATTCGGCTTGTTTTCTGTGAACGATGTGGCGACGGGGTAACGTTAAGGCGGAGTTAGCAAGCTAACGTTAACACCGGCTGGCTGGCTTGCTGGTTCCGCTGTGCTTTTATGCTGTATCGGTTACAGAGAATGAGCTGAACAGCAGGCTGGGTCTAATGTTAGCGGTCCGCTGACTCACTGCTGCTGGGTCTAATGTTAGCGGTCCGCTGACCCACTGCCGCTGGGTCTAACGTTAGTTAATGTATTTGTTTCAAATCGGTAAATTAAAATCGGTAACATAGACGTAATGAGTGGCACATAACGTGAAGTAACATGGCATTTTATTTTGTTTGAGTTGTAACTTGTCTAGTGGGGCAAGTCAATTTCTCTTCCACTTGCCCTACAAAAAAATCCACTTGTCCCGGACAAGCCTTAATGTCGAGCCCTACGAGGTATGCAGCAAAACATTTGTGAAGCCACAACACGCACAACCTTGAGGCGGATGGGCTACACCAGCAGAAGATCCCACCGGGTACCACTCATCTCCACTAAAAATAGGAAAATGAGGCTACAATTTGAACGAGCTCACCAAAATAGGACAGTTGAAGACTGGAAAAATGTTACCTGGTCTGATGAGTCTCGATTTCTGTTGAGACATTCACATGGTAGAGTCAGAATTTGGCGTAAACAGAATGAGAAAATGGATCTGTCATGCCTTGTTACCACTGTGCAGGCTGGTGGTAGTGGTGGTGGTGGTGTAATGGTGTGGGGGATGCTATCCTATCAATATGGGCCAACATTTCTAAAGAATGCTTCCAGCACCTTGTTGAATCAATGCCACAAAGAATTAAGGCAGTTCTGAAGGCAAAAGGGGGTCAATCACGGCATTAGTATGGTGTTCCTAATAATCCTTTAGGTGAGTGTACATTGTAGCTTGTTTCTCCGCTGCCGACTGCAGCGATCTTGCTTAATACTGGACCAATTTCAAAGATTGATGTTTCCATCAGTCGCTTAGAAACAAAAACATAGGAAATAGGATCCAGGTTGAAAAAAAAACGGTGGTTACCCTTTAAGTAAATAAGTCACAATGATAACTTAGTTGCAACTGAAATCCTACACTTTATGTATCATTTTGTAACTGATTGTTGACTGCAGTACAAAAGTTGTTTTAAAAACATTAATATACAGTAAGTCTTAAAAGTTGCACAAAATTGAATTTTATATATAACCATTGGATCAAATGACAATGTGTAATGCCATAGGTGTCACTTGTTGTGACTATATTTTTTTATCAACAATTGTTCAAACACTATGTGTAATTTAAAAGGGGTTGCTCCAACACAGAGAATTATCACACAATTCTGCAGTTCCCCTCAACTCTACAGAGCCTGTTAGTATCTTTCAGATCAATGTTTTACTTTCACCGCTCTTATAACGTTTCCAAATAACGTTTCCAGTAGCAGGCAGCTGTTTTTGCAAATACAAGTTTGATAAATCACAAGTCAGTTTTTCTCAGCGCTAAGGAACTTTTAAATCTCGTTAAGCACATTTAGTTTTCACACAAAAAATACAGTTTCAATGTCTTTGCTAAACAATTTTCCGCCACAGCAGTTGTTTTTAGTGAACAGGCTCTGATAAACTCATCTGCTCTACCTGCCAATCACCGAACAGCAGACCGACAAATTTAGCAACTAGCTAGTGTACACTGTGTAGCATTTACCAATATTGATATATACAGACATTTTTCTCAGTTGTAGGTAGAGACAAAAACAGAGCTAAAGGGAGACAGAATCTTGGACTTACATTCATCAGTTGGCCAGTAACATGACTCCAAATGAATTTTGGTTTGATGTGTGACTAGGCAACTGTATGCTAACACATTTGCCATACAAACTTTGAAGATGTTGTAGCCTATATACAGTATGAATCATAGATGTATAAAAACAAACCTGGATATATCGTTCGAGGCAGAGCCCCATTTATTCCTTTGAGAAATGCTCAGTGGCACATGAAGCCAGAGAAGTTTAACTTTCAACCTCCGGCTACATCCGGTTTAGTGCTAACTTAAATAGGGTTTAAATGATTTAATTGTGCGGCTCTTCTAGACTTTCCCAATGTTATTGGATCAAATGGATAACATTCTGATAGTGAATTGAGTCATTTCGCCGGGGTTGTGAAATTTTAACCACAGATTTACAGACGTCTCTATTGCCATGTAAGTTTACGGGGAGAAAGCATTTTTGGGCCCTATGCCATCACGTGAATGACACAGAAGTTGTAATTCCAGTTTTTGGTCGCTATGTCAAATTGGCTTCAAAGCCCGGCGCACTTCCTAGGGGCCTGTTATAGAGCTCAACAGTCCCGCCCCTCCTCCGAGAGACCCTGGGGACCGGAAGTAAATTTCCGATTAATTTCTCCCATTGACGTCCGGAAAAAATCTGTATATAAAAGAGTTTTAGACCATGCCTTAGGCTAACCAGACGAGACGTGACTCATAAGCATACAACATATCATTTTGAGTGAAAAAACAAACAGAAATTCCAAAAAAAGTCAAAGGTACAAGACTGTGTACATATTTTCATTATCGAGCAAAGGAAATACTCATCCCATAAACCATCGCGCACCACTGAATAAAGGAAGCGAACGTTAGTTTAGCTAACAGCTAATTCAGCTAACCGCTAGCTGAGACAGCATGTAATAACTTTAAAAGACCCTCAAAATAAAACCTGAAAATAACTTAAAATATATAACAGCTGTTACGTCAGCTGTAGCCTGCTTTTCCCAGTGTTTAGTTTGAGTTAACGTTATTTTAGACTGAATCAAGCTGTCAGCTAGCAGTTAGCCGAATTAGCTGTTAGCTAAACTAACGTTAGCTTCCCGGTGGAGGCTAACGGCAGAAGCATGGAACAAATCGTGATTCGTGCAGTGTTGTAAATCCTCGTAAAACAGGATTATCATCTTGCGCATGCGCATGACGGATCATGCAGGCAACACAGATCGGGTACCAACAGCTCCCGCTCCTCACCAGCATGAGTTCCACCAATCAGAGGCATCACTGTGGGATTGTGGGATTGTTCAGGATTGTGGGTAATGAAGACTTAATCAAGAGATCGCGAATAAAAGACATTTATCTCAAAACAAGGTTGGTGCCCCATGAACTTTTGGCATCTATATGAGCATATACAATCGCTTAGTCATATCGGCATGCTGGTTTTAAGTCTACCATCGACGGTTACGATTTATGGCTTATACTTAAATTGTCATTGGACAAATTGCATTGTATTTTTACTTCCGGAACCCGCTGTGGGCGACTGTTGAGCTCTATACATCCCAACAGGTGTTTTCACTTACGTTTCCTGATTAGACCTCTTCTCAGAACTGTGTGGATTTGTACAGACTTTGCTAACATCTGCTTGACATCTGCTCACTCTCTTGTTGCATCTGTTAGGGCGGGACGACAACTTACACATTTTTCATTCTTATTGGTACAGTGAGTTTGCTGACCTTCCTTAATTTTTATCCTTAAGTTGTCACATTGCTTTCGGCCCATTCATTCTCAGTGGCGTGAGCAGCTTCTGGCACACTCAGTGGTAGTATCATAAAAGACACTGTGACAAAGTCAGAAATATTCCAAACCAACATATATAATCCAATATGTCCTACTCATAACTTTAAAAGGAATTACTACATGAACTCCTCAACTTAAAGGCATACATTGTTCGCTCAGCTGGTAACTATACCAACTGGCCTCACTGTTTGAATGGTGAAAGTGTCAGAAACACTAGATGACTTTAAAATGTACCTTACACCATGTAAAGTGGCTGTCCATCAGGATCTGAGCACTTCCAGGCAACATGCCAATTACGACATTAACATATTATCCACCACCGAAATTACACCTATGTCAATATCCATAGGAAGCCTTTATTAAAAATCTGGCAGATGTGGTGACCACAAGAGATACTCACACGTCTCAGTCACAGCAATTGAATAAAAATAGCCTTTAAATAACCTGTAAGCATGCATCATGTTCCCCACGGTGGGGGATACTAAGTAGTTATTTTTATGAGGATGTTGACATCCTGACTTTCAATTTAATGCTTTGACAGTTTAAGTAAGTGGAGGAAAAAAAGACATGCTCACAATGTGCCTTTGCCATTACAAAATAAGTATACTTATATCTGTAATTGGGCATTAGAAGGGGCTTGACATCATGAAGTAATGAACAAAAGCATTAGAAAAAGGTACTCTCTGAACGACCGCCAAGGCTTGGTCACACTATGCACCCGAATGCATTGAAATTTGCCTGAGTCCACACTTGCATATTTAAAACCAAGGACGGCACAATACAGACACCCTTCTATCCAGGATATATTTCTGTACCATTTGTGGAAATATCTTGATTTTGGGTGTGCAGAGTGATAATATATTGCAGCAAGGCTTGATCCAAAACATCACAACAACAAGTCCTGTCACTATTACAATTTTTCGACCATTTGTCCCCATAAAACTGCTGACAGCAGGCTAATGATAATCTCATCTCACGTTAGCTAAACTACAAAATTCAACTGTTTGCTGTTATAAATATACAAACTGGTGTCTGCACATTTGGCAAAGGATGGATTGTTAGAGGGGGAACCCCAAAATGCTAGCTAGCTACTGGAATTTGCCTACAGAATAGCGAGTCTGTCGGTCGATAAATAATCTAGGGTTAGCTAACAGCACACAACATTTTCCAGCCCCACATGGTCTAGCTTGTAGCAGTCGCGTAATGTCTGACAGCTAATGCTAGCAGATAGTAAACACAAGTCGAAATCCCCTTAAATATATTCTCAAGCACATCACAATGATATTTCAAGCTCATCACCTTAATCAGGATCGCCGGAGCACTTAGAGATGAGCAGCAGCTTGTCCTGTCAGCCTGTGAAACTAGCTTATATTGTTAGCTCAGAAGCTAAGCTGCGAGCTACTAGCAGGATCAGTTTTGAGGCATCCGATATCTTGAGCTTTACTGCCATACGTGATTTAACAGTCGTCACTTTAGTCATCACTACATAGCAATAGTCAGTAAATACAATGTCGCTTTTGAATTTAATGACTTTTTACCTTTTTTTTTTGCCCTTTTTTGTGATATACACTACCGTTCAAAAGTTTGGGGTCACTTATAAATTTCCATTCCAGACAGAATACCAGCTGAGATCAGTTGCATTGTTTTTTTAATAAGGGCAGCAGTTTTCAGATTACATTATGTGCTTACATAATTGCAAAAGGGTTCTCAACTGCTGTAGACAGAAGTGGCTGTAGAAACGCTTTTTGGTCTAAAAGTCATACCCAAATTAAAAGTGGTACAGCTCCCATAGACTTTGACACTCTGGGGTGTGCCTGATATCATTGGAAAGGTGATTGATGTGGGTGTGTTTGTGTATTTCAGAAGTGTTGTATTTTGTAGTTTTTTGGCTTTTTTTTTTGCACTTTTCAAATGGAAATAAAAAAAACGCACAGACATATCTGTAGAAATTTTTTTTTTTTGAGTCTTTTGGCTTCTGGATTTTTTCTGTAGTAAGCTGAGACATGTGGCTAATGCCCTGTGTTGTCTGTCACCTGTCAGATGCATATTTGCATGTTTACAGCAGTGTATTCTAATCATTTTACAGATGTATGACTTGGACGGAAATGAAAAAACCTCCATTCTAGCCTCTGTAACTCTGTGTCAGTAAGGCCTAGAATCACTCGGACACTTGTAACAAAAACTTGAGAGTGTTACCTTTCCAATGATATCAGCCACACCCCAGAGTGTCAAAGTATATAATTTGGGTATGACGTTTAGACCAAAAAGCATGGAATTTCAAGCATTTCTTCAGCCACTTCTGTCTACAACAGTCGAGAACCCTTTTGCAATTATGTAAGCACATAATGTAATCTGAAAACTGCTGCCCTGATTAAAAAAACAATGCAACTGATCTCAGCTGGTATTCTGTCTGGAATGAAGTGGAATGGAAATTTATGAGTGACGGTAGTGTATGTAAGTACTAGAAGCTACCTTAAACCAAAGTCAAATTCCTTGTATGCACACCTGGCCAATAAAGTTGATTCATGTGTTTATCATTTTTCACTTACAAATGTTATATATAGTATAAAAAAAAATATATATATATATATATATATATACACACACACACACATATATATACATACACACACACATTATCAATCATTTTAAAATTTTGCTTCACTCAATATGCATAGTTTTCACATTGTTTATTGTGAATGGAAGCAGTGACCTCCTAGAAAAGCACTAAGGGGCACATGTGAACCACTCCCAAACAACTCTGGCTCAAAGAAATCATTTTATTAAGCTATTCAAATTTGTCTTTCCTGTCTTGTTTGTCTTTCTGTAATTTTATTTCCGTAAACCTGCCAAAATAGTGGAAAAGGGTAGTACTGTCCACTGATGCCAATTTCACTTGAAATCAGACTTGACTAATAATTGGGACGATTATCTTATTTTTCAGTAATATACTGTGCACATGGAATAATGATAAAATAGAGCCTTTGGATCTTGAGATATCTCGTACAGGCCTGAAAAGTTTGGAACAACCTTGAGTCCTAAAAGAACAGCAAAGCCTGAAGAAGTGTGGCACACTGTCACAACTCCCATGGTATGCCCCCAAGTAGTTAAATGCCTGTAGTGCAGGTTTTAATTAGATCTGTAGAATCTGCATGCTAAGATTGTGTGCAAATGTCCTCACTTCTGTAGTACAGAAGTCATATTAAGCCAATATAGGCTCGTGAAATAATGAAATCAGAAGCAAAACATACGGTTTCAAAAAACCACAATGAATCTTTGCATCTGTAGTGCCTGTATTTTGCATTTTTATCGAAACCTGTAAAATCTGCATACAAAAACAAGAGTGTGCAAGAGTCCCCTCACTTCTAGGGTGCAAAAACATTGCAACGGCAAACAACTTTTTCGAAGCTGCCTGAATTGCATGGATATTATTTTCTATTTAGCTGTGGAGCTTTGTATGCTTACATTATGGAATCTCAGCTCAATTAGGCGTTCAGCTCAATTATCGCTCCGTTTCATCTTCAGTTAACAAAATGTAGGTTCAATTTCCCAGCAGACTTAACCAAGGGGGAGTGACCTTGCCTGACATAGTATTAAATGGACCAGTAAGAATGTTTTTTGTGGGTATCTAAGAGGAAAGGCTGGCAGTTAAAAGTCAAGCATTTTCCCATTTCTCTATGTCATTGATGCCTGACAGGCTGTAATTTTCATTCTCTCACTCCAGCGGAGCCTACTGAGCTAGAGATTATGGAGATGACGGTTTGGATTTTTAAGCACCCTCTCTATACACTTTTAACTCTCTATAATGTCTGAACATAAATAAAAACAGATGCCTTTTATAAAACAACTGGGCATGGAGCTGAATAACATTGTGCTTCAGTGAGCTTACATTTATTACTGTCGCTGTTGAGTGAACACTTCCTGTAGTCAATGTCTATCTACATGTCAATGGAAACCCCCTTTGACTAATGGCTCTAGAAGACCCTGGTTTGAAAATCAGGGTAGAACATTAATTTTCTAATTTCCCTGTCAGTGTCAATTTCGTCACTCATTCGGTCAATAATACTGTATTGCTCATGTGCAAAGGGCATTTAAGCCATTTACGATTTGCCTGTGTTAACCAATTATTGGCATGCACAACTGCCGTCAATGTAGAACAGAGCTTTAATTAAATCCAAAATCAGTCTATCAGCACTAGTGACTCAGATTAGATTCATTTGTTGGAAGGGGGTGTTAGTGACAGTGACCTGCTCCTCATGAGTGGCAGAGGGAGGAGGGTCAAACTGAGGGAGCATGTCGGTGGCCCCCGCTGCATTAAATGAAGCAGAGGGTTTGAATCATCTCCTTGTCTCTTTGGATGAGCATCTCTCTAACTGACAATGTCTTGGCTTTTACTGGCCTCCTTGAGGCAAGGTCAGACCGTTACTGCTTCACTGTAACTGGAAAAACTGTCTTTTCAGCTCACAAGCCCTTGACTTAAAGAGCAACTTCCATCCATCCATCCATCCATGGATTAAAGAGCAACTTGCAGGGTGAATTTTTCACTAGATTTATTTTTAACGTTTCCTGGAAATGATCATTTGAAAAGGTAATGCAGGATTTTAATATAGAGGGCAAACATTAAGAGGAAAAAGCAGCAATACTTTTTTACAGAACAAATTCGTCACCCAAGGGAGTCGGTGTCCCTGACCCTGCCTCAGGGTAACATGCCGAAGTAGGTGGTTGTATGTCTGAGAGGTTGTAATTTAGGGAGTGTCTTATTTTGGTAGTTTTGTGGTTGCTTTCCACCATTTTTCATTGTGTTGAATGAATGCGTTTGTGCAGGTTGCACAAATTCCAGCTTGTCAGGACGTCAAGTGCACTGTTCTTTCAGAAAAAGGAACAGCGCTATAGCTTTCGTGCCTGGGTACGTTCTGGTCAAGCGACAGGACTTTGTTGCTACATCTATAGTGAAAAACATGGTCGCGTAGGGAGCTCATTTTAGATAGGTTATCTTAAAAGATATAGCCTACCAAGAAAATTGCAAAGTTGGCAACACTTATGGAGGAAAGAGCTACAGGTAGACCCTGGCACACCGGCAATGGAGCAAGAATTTACACAGCTGTGTCAAATAGACATTGGTGGTTATTTTCCAGTAAACCCCTAGTGATTCCCACATTAAAATTACAGGCAGACAGCCATGGTTTCTGACTTTTCGGCTCACACACGGCCCACACACTTTTATTAACTCTCATATTGACAACAGCAGTGCATAATGCTGGCTTCACTGCTATTACCCTTACCCTAAAAGCCCAACTTACATTCACTCAGAGCATTTCCCTGAGACGAATCTCAATAAAAAAGCTTACACAACGCTCACATTTTTTCCAGACACCAAATATCAGACAAAAGCCAGAGACTATAACATATCAAGTTGCTGTGAGCTGTAAAGTAACCACTTCTTAGCAGAAAATAAGTGCAGAGTGAAAGAGGCATTTTCAGCACAATGTGGGGGTAACAGAAGCTCAGTCCGTAGGGACTTGGCTTGGGAACCGGAGGGTTGCCGGTTCAAGTCCCTGTACGGAACAAGTTCGGAGCGTGGACTGGTAGCTGGAGAGGTGCCAGTTCACCTCCTGGGCACTGCAGAGGTGTCCTTGAGCAAGGCACCGAACCCCTGACTGCTTGGGGCACCTGTCCATGGGCAGCCCCCTCACTCTGACATCTGTCTGAGAGATACTGCTGAATGAATAAGCTCTCGTTAAAGCTGCATTCAGCAATGTTTCACCACTAGGGGACAGAAAGACTTTAAAACACATCTACAGCACTGATTGATTGATTGATTGATTGAAATGTATTTCGACATGTAAAAGAAAACAGAAAATCAGGTCATACAGAAAATAATAATACAGATGAATAAACATTTGAATTTATATTAAAGTGGCCATATTATGCTCATTTTCAGGTTCATAATTGTATTTTGAGGTTGTACCAGAATAGGTTTACATGGTTTCATTTTCAAAAAACACCATATTTTTGTTCTACTGCACATTGCTGCAGCTCCTCCTTTCACATGCTGTCAGGTTTCTGTTTTAGCTACAGAGTGAGACCTCTTAACTTCTGTAACATCTCTGTTGTCAGTCGCACATGCGCAGTAGCTAGGTAAGGATTACATGGTAGCTCCAACTTCGGCCTGTACAAGGCAGGATTAGCCGGGAGACTTCTTCTAAACTAGGGCGCACTTCTAACTTTGCATGGAATACCTGCAGAACAGGGACATGTAACTAGTTCTATACAATTTATTTTGTATATAAGGGTAAATTTGTGTGTGTTGTAGCAGTGTTTTGCCATTGAGAACGAGCTAGCATGCTAGCGCTAGCATTCTAACGGTTAGCCCCTTCAAAGTTTGTATGCGTGTGGAAGTACCAGAGACAGAAAATAACACCCCAAATCCCAGAAAAAGTGATTTTTTTCATAATATGGGCACTGATAAAAAAACTGATCCTTAGCAGTTTTATTTCACAGCAGAAAGCTCTACTGTGCTTGACCTTCAGAAATGCTTTGAAAAATGTAGCTTGTGTGGACACTACTTGTAGCGCCGCTACTGTCCAACACTGCCTAAAACGCTCTCAAAAAAGCATGTTCTCATCTGTGACATATATGCTGTATACCTGCTACACCTCAGTTGTTTTAGAGTGATATTCCCTGTGTCCAGAGTAATTGGGAATGTGGCCATCTCACATAATGAGGTCATGGCTTTAAATGCAACAGATAAGTACTTGGAATTATCATGACACTTTGCTTGCTGTTGTTTGCAATCAATGACAACCAACCACTTCTCATTAAATGGTCCTCTGCATATTAATGCAACTACTGATTAGATGCAGAACAGCAATCTATTCAACAATGTTGCTAAATTGACAAATGTAAGACAGCAATCAACTTGATGTGACCATGTTTTATGCCCCCTCAATCCTTAATCATTAGCAACCAGCAAAACGGAGAAGCTGTATGAGTTGTGTATACTACAGCCAATAAGCCAATAATTACGGCCCACTGTTCTCTTTGTGTTATTGATGGAGTACATTGCCCCATAAGTAGGATAAAGGTCAGGATATAACAATTGCCATTTATTTTCTTTTTACACTAATTGACATCAATAGACACTGTGTTCTGCTTCAAATGGCAAAACAAGTTAATGATCTGCGGTAAAAAATTCATGATCATAACTGAGGGAGAATCTACTTTAATGAGAGCTGTGCACTACTGAAGCCTTGTTATTGTGTAAAAGAAAAAGTTTTAAATCAGGGCTAGATCGACCTTCTAGGGGGCCCATGGGCAAAAGTAAAGTGTGGACCCCTTTTGACCCTGACCCCTCCCACTCTGTGTAATTTCCACTTGGGAAACCAACACTATGCCCTCCCCCTGGGCAGTTGCCCGCTTGATAATTCAGCCTTTGTTTTAACTGATATAAAGACGATGATGCTATGTATAAAAAATATTCATAATAATACATAATTAATCATTAATAATAATAATAATAATAATAATAATAATAATAATAATAATAATAATAATAATAAATTGCATTTATATGTTGGACTTATGCTACATGTGACTTTTTGTAGTTTGGCTTATTTGAAGCTAATGTACTTCACCCTGCAATGTACTTCTTGCTGTATGGAGTTTGTACCATCGTGGTTGAATGCACTTTTTGGAAGTTGCTTTGGATAAAAGTGTCTGCTAAATTAAATGTATTGTAAAGTAAAACACTTGTGTACACCAGTGTATATAGGGTTTGCCGTCAGTGTTTATAATCATAAATGCCTAGAATAATTAAGCATAATTTTGACCTATGATGTCATCAAGACACCTGGCCTGACTCTCAATTGGAGATGGTCTGATTTAATTTTGCGTTATAGAAAGTTTTGTTAAAGTTCTGATTAAACCATCACGGTTACCTGCAGTCTTAGGTCATGAGTCTGATATAATGATAACACCATCCTCTATTATTGTATAAGTGGGAGGAAATCTTTGGGAATCTCATGATTCTTGGTGTCACGATTCAATGTGTAAGAAGTTAACACATCCAACATTTTTTAGTCTGGGGGGGGGGGGGTCACCCAACTTTTTTATTCATGAAAAGAGCAAAATTTCAAAGTGGCTTGTTTGGTGCATATTTATCCATGTAGCTCTCAGTCTCGGCCACCTAGCAGATGGCCTGACCCCATACGCAGAGTTTGCTGGGGGGGGGCCCTGGTGGCTCAAACAGGTAATTGCATTGTTTAAAAAATGAGTGGAATAATTACATCTGGCATGAACAGATATTTTATAAATATCTTAAATAACACAAAACAACTAAATGGTGATAGGTAATACATCAGAGCTCATATACAGCTTTAGTAAAAAAAATATTACCTGGCTGACAATGGGAGCAGCAGGACGCAAAAAACGAAAGTTACTGTTGCACTAGTCTGGACATCTTGCCGTGCCAACCTTGCAATTAAGGTTTTGGACTTTTATACGTTTATTCCACTTTGTTTAAACGGCGAAGTGGAGAGGCCTCGTTCACCTGTTTGGAGCTGGCTGGTGAATGTGACGCTCGTATAGGCCTTGCTGGATACACCGTGTCATTTACCCGTTTGTGGATCTACTGATCGCTGTGGATTACTTTTTTTTCGTGTCATTGGATTACGGCAAAATAGGGATCTTTTTTTCTCAATGTGTCTTAACGTCTTATGGTGAGTTTGGAGAGGCATCTCAACAGACTGTAGGACCAACACTGATTGTTCACGGTTACATTTTAGTTGAATTTAAGCGTCTGTCTATTGCGTTCCAAAACAGCCGTGCCGCGATTGGATTTCATAAGGGCGAATTGTTAAATTGATACAATGTAACTTAAAATCTGCTTTAAAAATAAACATATGTGTTTTGGAATATAATGTTCAGCTTCAGCAGCTTTACCTATGTGCTAAAATATACAATGACGAAGCCTAGTGACAAGTTCATAGCAACCAGTGGTGAATTGGTTAGCCTATTTCCCAGTGTCCTTTGCTGAATGGTCTCAATGTTTTATTGTTTTATTTCATATGAATACTAGTTTACTAGAGGAGGAACTTAGTATCTGAAGTAATGCAGTAATGAATGAAGTGTGCATTTAGTTTCCATGCTTATTGTGTTTCCACAACAATGTTAGTGAGTAGGCCTAAATCTACTGAAATGACTACCACACCATAACAGAGGAGTGTGATGTGTAAGATGAGAATGCAGAGGTTAACTCATGTATGTCATGGCTGTGAAAATCAAATGATATCTGTACTTCTTTGCTAAGTACAAACTTGCACACAAGGTGAGGGTCATTCCTCTTTTTCAAATCATTTTGGAGGGTCATAGGAAAATTATTACTGACGACGGGAGGGTCACATCTTTTTAGGTTAGAGACCATAAAACTCCTCCGGTGGCTCCTTAATTAAATAAACAGTTCCTAAGTGCTATTTATCAACTCATAATCACTACAATTTCAACCAACGCAACTACAGAAAAAATGCTGTAAAAGGAAAAGATTGATGCAATTGTGTATATTGTGTTTCTTTAATGTTTGTGTGCCTCTTCTCAATTAGCCTTTATTCTTTTGGCTGCAGTAATGTATGACTACGTGCACAACTTAACTCATGGCGAGCTTGACATGTCTGTGCAACGGAGACGAAGGTTTTGCATTTACAACCCATTCTCATTCCCAACTCGTCAAATACTGATGCTTGGTCAGAGAAAACATATTTGAAAGAAATACAGAATGCCTGAGAGGCTTACTGCATTATATTCCATTGCCATTTCATTTCCATTCCATTTTATTTGTGTCACCTGCTGCCTGAATTTTGTGTTTTCCTTTACATAAATTAAGCGATTTCTACCATAAATTGATGCAGATATGAGTGCATAAAGATTTACCCAAATGCAGGAAATTAAGTGTTTGATGCTCAAACTTTACAAGGGAGGACCCCCAGACCCGTCACTTAATGTGTCTCCCCCAATGTTGAAACGAAACCTACACCCTTGATGTAGCCATATTTCAGAGACAGAGCATATGGATGGAGAGTGAATAAGTACATTATGCTTGTTTTAGGTGTTTCTATGCGTGGTTTGATCAGTATGGAATTTTATATTGTAACTGACAAGAATCCAAGTCGACCAAAGCAGGGAGTGAATGTTTAATAAACAAAAGATTGATTTTGGATCGAGAATCAATTCAGTGAAATTTTGATCCACAATATCTGTCCTGCATTCATTGCATTTACATTTTGTATTCTTTACCAGTAGGCCCAAATATGAGTGAAAAAGAATGCATCTGGAATATGTAAAATGTACTTGAGGTAAAATTGAATAAAACCGCAGTAAATTGGACGAAATTAGTAAAATGTGTCTAGAGGCTATTAGTAGCAGAATGAAAAGTCCAAGAACAAAGCCATTATAAAATTGCCACAAAACTAACACATTTGTCTTCTACCAAAATATTGGTCATAAATTCAGTATGTTCAAATGTGACATGTATTATTTATAGGGCTGTCAAAATGAACACAATAATAATGACTTTACGCAAATTCCTTTTAACACCACTCATTTTTATTGCAAATTAACGCACGTGCGTTCTGTGATTTGGGCCTCCGCCCACTCCGCAGTTTGGAAAATCAGGAAGCGATACAGCACCGCTGCACTCACAGAAGATGATATTCTAGACCAGGGGCCTTCAACATGTTTTAAGCCAAGGACCCCTTAACTGAAAGAGAGACGGAGCAGGGACCCCCTAATACTAATATTGTATAAAATGAAGTTGCATATTAAACTGGGCCTACAATAACGTGTAAGGCGGCCTAAAGCCTTTATACATACCTTTTTAGTGCATAGAATACTAAGCTATTAAAATAATAATTGTCGGCATCATTTTATAATTCATCTTTAACGTTTAACGTAGGGCTGGGCGATATGGAGAAAATCAAATATCACGATATTTTTGACCAAACACCTCAATGTCGATATTGCAACGATATTGTAAGGTTGACAAATGGTGCTTTCACAAAATATCTTCCACATTTAGATTTTAGATAAATAACGATCATAATGTGGATATAATGACTAAGTGGTTAAAGGCAAATAATAGAACAGCTAGAACAGTCTGGTAAATTCAGAAAATGACACCACTTTACTGTAATGCAGCCTTTGAAACCAGGAAAAGACTAAACTTACCATGTAACGATATTACAATTCTTTAAAATCTAAGACGATATCTAGTCTCATATCACGATATCGATATAATATTGAAATATTGCCCAGCCCTAGTTTAACGTATATGTGGAACATTGAATCCTTAGGATTAACTGTATCTGTGGATGGCTACCGTAGTGGCTACCTATAGGCCAGTAAGCCTATTTATATTTGCTAATAATTTGTTGGATTCATGTTAAGACATTTTAATTCATTGAAAAAAAACTTTCAAAAATTAACAATAATTTGGAAGCCCCCCTGCAGTGACTCTGAGGACTCCATATGGGTCCTGGACCCCCTGTTGAAGATATGTTTTAGACAGTATTTGCCATTGTTTTGGATTGTTGCAATAATAACAAACATTTGCATAAAGCAAGCATAATTGTCTGCTCCCATGTTGATAAGAGCATTAAAAATGTATCCCTAAAAAAGAAATATCCCTTTTAAAATACATTTAGAACAGATAAGAAATGTGCGATTAATTTACGATTAATCATGAGTTAACTATGGACAATCATCGCAATTAAATATTTTAATCGATTGACAGCCCTAATTATTAATGTGAGTATTTTGTTTTATAAGTTTATTAGCTACAGTCAGAATGAGTAGGGATTTACTGCCCCTGTTTTATAATTTAAAACACACCTCGCATATAATCCAAAACACAATGATGGAAGGTTTCACAATATCAAATACACACAGAGGCAACCACCATAAACTGAAAAAAGTCTAACATTGCTGTTGTTCGTTTAATGTGTATTTTCTCGTTGAAATAGCTGAAAATTATTAGTTTTTTCATTTAAAGTAAACGTTCTAGTTTATGTTTATGCTTGAATCCATTTTCTTTATATGGATACAATATAAATTGGCAGCGGGACATTAAACTGAATTTATTCATTTGATCAGAGCATTTTTATTAGATCTGTTGAAATTCTCGAGAAGCCAAACCCACGACACGCGTTCGTCCAATCAGCTGCCGGTCAGGGGCGTGGCGCATCAACCATGGATGTATGACGTCGCGACACCGCGCTTCAGTCGTGTCGGACATATGGATCTCTACCGTAAGGCTCACGCCTGAATTATAAAATGTATGTCCCGGTAAATTCACCATGGGTACTGCATGATGTCTCAGGAGTTGTGCTACTATTCACAGCTCCATGATTTGTCTTCTGATGACATCAATAGTCTCGTTTCGGGTGTTCAGCTGAAGCAGACTGTTTCTCTTCATACATTTGAAACAGATGTTCAATGTTATCAATTTATTAAACAATAAATATAAATGTGTTCTAAAGGAAAGTGTTCTGAGTAGTCATTGATCAAAATGTATTAAAATCATTTTTTTTCAAATTTGATTTACTATACGTTTGAAATAATGACAACTGTTTTTTTATTTGAGACAACCTAAAATAATTAATTTACTCGGATGTATAAATAATTAGTTTGACCCAACCTTTAAAAAGTGGTTGCTTGGAGTTAAACTTTTCAGGTTAAACTAAATGAAATTATTTACTTTGAGTCAATGTCAACTATTTCGTGTGATTGCTTACTTCAATTTTTTTAAGTTGATCCAAGTTTTTTTTTTTTTTTCAGGACAGAATAAAGCATTGGCCCAAAACAATATTCAATATGTAAATGGTACAGGAATCTCAAAATTCTGAATTTGTAATCAAATAGGTGCTTATTGTGTTGGTGGTCAGGTAATAACCAATAACTGTTGGTGGTTTCCTTGCTGTTTCTTACTTTCATCATCATGATTCTATGGCTTGGTTCTTAACTGTTGCAAACTGTTTCGTCGCAGACATCAAAGTTATCAAATATGGAATAATGCCTTTCCTTGGGGATCCTTTTTGATGTGAGATAGAAAGCTTAGACTTGAAGCTATAGTGCGTAGTGCGTAGTTTCTATCTCCCCATGAGGAATTCTAAGTAATGACTACAAAACTGTCAGCGCATCCACATGATACAAGCCTTCCTCCGTGGTCGCACCCACCCCACTCCACACAGTTGCTAGTAGCCAAGGAGGACACGGAGGATTAAGAAAACATGATGGACTCTTCAGAAGAGGAAATTGTCTTAACTCGATTTTCTGCGTGCGAAAGTCGTCGGACGACACCATTTTCTGAACATAGCCATAATGAGAAATACAGAGAGAGTTATGTGGAGCTGATAGTCTTAATTAGCTTTGTATCAACTCTTTGGGTAATGGCTTGAATGTAACGGACGTTCATCAATATCAAAAAGTTCTGCACGAAAGCTTTAAGAGAACAGTGATTTGCTGAACTGTGTGATGTTGCAGGTGAAACTTGTCCATTTGGTTTAATTTTTCACAATAATATTCTGGGCAACTTTTTCCAAAGGAGGACTAAAAGATTTTGTGTGTGCCACACACAGTTTAGCCAAGACCGATCCCAACACAAATGGACAAGTTTAACAAAATTGAGTATGGAACACAATGGTTGTATTGTTGATATTACTAAGCACCAGGCAAGTTTATCCAAATTAAGTGTATTGGCAGTGTAAAGATATTTGCTACACATATTTTACGGTTACAGCCGTAGCACTGGGTAGACTCAGTATGCCATTTCCTCATGCACATACACACACAGGTCTTGTTTTCTATCCCTTGGGTTGCTGTGTTGAAATCAATTTTGTGCGTGACCAAAAGCTGGTCTCATTTCTCAGGTCTTAATATACACCGATCTTCCATCTGTTGTCAATTTAACTCTATCATTATCATTTAGTTACGTGTTTAGTGGAATATGGCAAGATATCCATGTGATATGTTTTTTAGAATTTGGGTGATGGGATTATTTGATGGGAATGTGTCAGGTGGGATTGCAAATCTAGTGGGATGCTAATGTAGCTCCGTGTTTTGCCATAGCAATTTGGCAGTACAGTATGTCAGTTTGTATATTGTTTATTTATTAAGATTTATTCTTAGCTTCCCTTGTTTATTTTATTTACTTATTTTCATTTCTTGAATTTCTGAATGAATTCAAGTTTTTGATACTAAAATATAGCTAGTATTTTTGGGTTAAAAACAAATATGCAAGAAATTATATTCATTTGATATGAATTTATGAGAAATAAATGATACTGTGTAAGAAACTTGGTAAGTTAAATATTTGGTAGAGTTTAAAGAAAAAAAACTATGACAGAGGAAGTGTGATTTATGTAGAAAAGGTGAGATTAAATAAGTGTATACTTCTCACTCCTTTTTGGACATGTTAAAGTGCCCATATTATGAAAAAAAAAATCACTTTTTCTGGGATTTGGGGTGTTATTTTATTATTATTTATTAGGGTTATCTCTGGTGCTTCCACACGCATACAAACTTTGAAAAAAAAACATCCATGCTGTTTTGAGTGAGATACGGATTTCTGAATGTGTCCTGCCTTCAGTCTCCGGGTGAGCTGGTCAAAATCTGCACGGCTTTCTACGTAGCTAGCCGAGACGAGGGTCCTAGGGGGCTAACCGTTAGCATGCTAGCTCGTTCTCAATGGAAAAACACTGCTACAACACACACAAATTCACCCTAATCTACAAAATAAATTGTATAGAACTACTTACATGTCCCTGTTCTGCAGGTATTCCACACAAAGTTGGAAGTGCGCCCTCATTTAGAAGAAGTCTCCCGGCTAATCCTGCCATGTACAGGCCGAAGTTGCAGAAACACCTAGCTAGCTCATGTAATCCTTAACTAGCTACTGTGCTTGTGCGACTGACAACAAAGATCTTACAGAAGTTGAGAGGTCTCACTCTGTAGCTAAAACAGAGACCTGACACAGGGTGAAAAGAGGATCTGCAGCAATGTGCAGTACAGCAAAAATATGGTGTTTTTTGAAAATTAAACCATGTAAACCTATTCTGATACAATCTCAAATTACAATTATGAACCTGAAAATGAGCATAATATGGCCACTTTAAAAAAAAAAAAATCAAGTGTTTATTCATCTGTATTATTATTTTCTGTATGACCTGATTTTCTGTTTTCTTTTACATGTCGAAATACATTTCAAATCAATCAATCAGTGCTGTAGATGTGTTTTAAAGTCTTTCTGTCCCCTAGTGGTGAAACATTGCTGAATGCAGCTTTAACGAGAGCTTATTCATTCAGCAGTATCTGCAGATCTTTTACAAGCTATATTATAAGCCAGCAATACGAGAAATTATTTAATTTTTTAAAGTCTCAACATGAACTCAACATATTATTAGCAAATATAAATCCCCATTGCTCACTGGCCTATAGGTAAGGTAGTCACTAAGGTAGCCATCCAGAGATACAGTTAATCCTAGATTCACTGTGCCACATGCACGTTTAACATTAAAACATGATTTATAAAATCATGACAACAATTAGTAGGCTATTTTAATATCTTAGTATTCTATGCAAAGGCTTTTAGCCGCCCTACACATTATTGAAGGCCCAGTTTATTATGCAACTTCATTTTATACAATATATGTAGTAGGGGGGTCCCTGCTCCATCTCTCCAATAATGCACTTTACCAGCAGTCCTGACCTCGACCCCACTGAACACTTGTGGGATCAGCTTGGGCGTGCTGTTCCTGCCAGAGTGACCAACCCAACCACGTTGGCTGACTTGCGACAAATGCTGGTTGAAGAATGGGATGCCATCCCACAGCAGTGTGTGACCAGGGTGGTGATCAGCATGAGGAGGAGGTGCCAGGCTGTTGTGGTTGTGTATGTTTCTTCCACACGCTACTGAGGCTCCTGTTTGTGAAATGAATACATTGTTCAATTGCCAATATGTCTTGTTTCTTCAAACTTCAATCATCTAATCCACCAAACGAGTCAATGGCAGAATAAGCTGTTTGGCACTGGCAGAGAAGATTTGGCAAAGTTTTCATGGGCGCAACCCACATACTCAGCGCTGCTGCTCATCCCACAAATGCATGTTCCTTACAAATGGGGCACCATTTGAAAGGGAACTAAACAGGCTTTGCAACGGTATAAGATTTATTGCCAAAAAGCATTCTTACCACAGAGAAATAATCTACCAAACACAAATTTCCTTACTTTTTGTGCTAAGTTTAGTTCCCAGTATGTATACGGTTAGAAGATGGCTGTGTCTCATGTGACGTTATTTATACACACTGTGACTATACAAATGTAATGTAAATAGGAAAATGTTGCCGTTATTTTGTCACTCATTGGGAGTAGTAGGCTAGTTGGAGCCGGTTACCTCCAGGATCTGTGCTAAGCGAGGCTAACGGTAGGGGCGTCAGACAGAGTTACAACACGTATGGAGACGAGAAGGGTACGTACTTATCTAACTCTGGGGGATACGGTGAATGAGCTAAAGTCCCAATAAGTTGGCGTGTTCCTTTTTTAATAAAAGACAAAAAAAAATATGTAAATGGCACACTGCCTCTTTTATCCACTGCGTCCCAGGTTTTCTGAGGTTATAGCTATCTACAAGTCAAACACTTGGGAGTTGATCACTAAAAGTTACTCCAAATTCTGAATTTTCTGCAATATAAACTGGGACTGTAAAACATTAGTTGCTTTGAACAAAGATCAATTGAATCTTGAAGTAATTCTAACGTAATTTTTTTTTGAATTTAATTGAAGAAATGTTTTTTTAAATTACATTTTTTTTTTAAATCGATCATTTCAACCCCCCCCCCCCCCTTGACATATTGAAAAAAAATGAATACTGCAGTTTTAAAAGTGATGACATACTGTAGCATTTAATGAGATAACTCAAACATGCAGATTATACACATAATTGTATATAATTGTCCTGGCATTTGAAACTGCTTACCAATTTATAGCCAAACAAACACTGCTTTCTCTACATCATCTCTGTAGTCTCTCTAGGGACCTCATCTTTCAGTCTCCAATGCTAACATCATTCTCATAATTACCTGTGTTTCATCTGACCTGCACTAACCTTGCATCTGTCATAAGTCGGTTTCAATCCAGTAACTTCATTTGAAAGATCTGGAGAGCATTTGTTTGCCGCAGAAGCAGTACCTACTCATTTCCATTCCACTTCTCACTCAGCAGGTCGCTTCAGAGCAAGCCATCCGGTTTCCTGCGGTGAATGACAGCTCTGAGAACCCCTCGCAATGACTCCTCTGCCTCTGTCATGTTTTGTCTCTTTCTCTGTCTTCTCTCCTTTTCCCTTTGATGCTCTTTGTCTTTTTAGCGTACATGTATGCCTTTCCTTAACCTCCCCAGGGACCTCTCTATCCCCTGGCCCTTGGAAACTAAAGAAGTGAATGCAGTAAAATGTTGGCTCAATGCATGTGTAATTTTTGTTTTCTCTTTATTCTTCTGCCTCTTTTAGGTTTGCTGCAAAGGCATCAGAGACACCTTGCTGAAGCCCCCTGCTGACAGCTCCAGAGCCTATTAAGGCAAAGCTTTGAAAGTTAAAAAGAAACAAGTTGTACTAAGGGACTGTTCGGTATTTATGGAATGGACCACCGGAGGAAAATAGGGGAGGTTCATGTCTTTTATTCTTTGTTGAGGGGAGGGTCATCCATTTTTTTTTAGTCTAGGGGGGAGGGTCACCCAACTTTTGTATTCGTGAGAACAGCAACATTTCAAAGTGGCTTGTTTGGTGCATATTTATCCATATAGCTCCATGCAGCTCTCTCAGTCTCGGCTCCTATCGCTAGCAGATGGGTCCCTCCCTATTTAATCAGCCAGACAATTTGAACTGTAGCTTTAGAGACCGTGGGATTTCCCAAACTGAATAAATCTCGCTCGCACATATAAACACAAAACTGCTTTGCTAGCTCCATCATGTTGTAACTAAGACATCTGATGAAAAAATAATTGTATTCATTAGCATGATTGCTGTACTGTTTAGTTCAAAAACATCCAAAACACCGTACGAAAACATAACGGGCCAGACGCAAGCTTTTATTTTGAAAAGTCAAAGCTTGCGGACTGCACCAAGCTGGGAAGGCATGAGACGGGAGGTCTCCAGGCTGCAGCCATACCTGACTCAAATATCCTTTCGGTCCCGGTGATATTATATATAAACGACAGTCTTTTCAAGGCATTTGAGAAGGAAGGAGTGGTAGCATGCAAGCTCCCAAATTGACGCTCGTCTGAGATATGGAGTTTTGGATAATGTTCAGCTTTGGCAGCTTTACCTATATGCTAAAATATAAAATGACTGAGGAAGCCTACACTGTAAGAAATGATTCTGTGGTCATGTAGATTTGAATTAATGTATTAGGTAAAATATATTCAATATGATTGTGTTTTTGATTTTGAGGCAAATATTTAATTAAATTTCAAATAAAAATGTTTGGAATAAAATCCAACCATTGTAGTTAAATAAAACATAAGCATTATATTTATCTAATCCCAAATAGAGAGAATAGAGTTAATTCAAATCATCAATGTAATCAGGCTAATTTTAATTGAAATGCACTTCCTGTCAACCTAGCTAGCTAGCAGCTATAATGTTACCCAGCATGCCGTTCGGCTGTGTAAATTTGTAGGCTAAATGTAAAATTATTAGTGTTAGAAATTGTTAAAGTCAGAAATAGTTGTGTGCTATGGTGTTTTATCCTATTAAAGAGAGTTAGTTGTGGGTTAATTGTCGTAAATGTACAACCATGAGTGAGAAGGGTACGAAGTTAACACGGCTCCCGTTCTGAAGTCACTCGCAGATCAATTCGGCTGTAGCATTCTCTGCGGCATTGCACCAGTATTACGGTATATGAAAAATTCATATCATATGGGAAATTAATACCCGTATACCGGTATACTGCCTAGCACTACTACAATGAGTCGAAAGCACAAAAGTGGATTGCTAATAAAATTCTTATGAGTATTTGTTAAGTTCTGTACTTTCTGGGCCATAGACTAGTTATTCCTAAGAAGGAATATTTAGATTTAATTCATTGCATTGATTAAATTCAAATTGATGTGCAGATTAATGTAGATGATTATTACTGAATTATATATCATTGATATGTAGAATTAAATTCATTTTTATTAGTACTATTTACACATTAGGGAGTTTATCTTTTTCAAATCAACAATATTTTTGTTTAGGTTATAATTAATTCTGTACTGTTTTCTATTCGAATATACTCATATTAAATGGATAACTATTAAGGGTCTCATTTAATTCATATTTACTCAATACCAAACCATGTGAAATTTAATAATATTGCTTGTAATCTGTTGCCTCATTTTTATTGAGTAGATATGGTGTATCTTTTCTGACGAGTCCATAGCAACCAGTGTTGAATTACCCAGTGTGCTTTGCTGAATGGTCTCAATGTTTTATTGTTTTATTTCATGTGAATACTAGTTTACTAGATGAGTAACTTAGTATTTGAAGTAATGCAGTAATGCAGGAAGTGTGCATTTAGTGTCCATGCTTATTGTGTTTCCACAACAATGTTAGTGAGTAAATCTACTGAAATGGCCACCACACCATAACAGAGGAGTGTGATGTGTAAGATGAGAATGCAGAGGTTTAGTCACATATGTCATGGCTGTAAAAAAAACAATGGCTGTCTGTATGTTTTTGCCAAGTGCAAATCAGTACTAGCCTGGTTGACACTAGACCCTTCTCAGTTGTAACTGAGAGTGGGTCTGGGAAAGGTTCACTGACAGTTCATTTCCAAAGGGGCGTCAGCAACAGACGCTGCTCAAATGCCTCTGGGTGCATTGGATAGTCCTTCAACCAATCAGACCAACGGTCCGGGTGACGCTGCGCCTCGGTAGCCGTCGTGTTGAATGTAAACAAAAAGCTGCTCGCCGTTGCTGCGCTATCGTTGTCGGGTAAAGCCCGCCTCAACGGTTGTGATTGGTGTAAAGCCTCCCTCAGTGGTTGTGATTGCCTCGATTTTGGGGACATTGGAAATGGGTTTGAATGGGCTCTTCGCCAGACTGACTTGCAGAGCAAATCTCAAATTTGCCGGAAGTTCGTCAGGGTTTACCCAGGCTAAATCAGTACAGAAGGCATCAATAAATTGTTGGGGAGGGTCATCCCTTTTTTCCATATCCTTTTGGAGGGTCATCTAAAATGTATTGGTGGTGAAGGGAGGGTCAGGTCTATTTTGACTAAAGGTCCCAAAACTCCTCCGGTGGCCCCTGAAATAAATAACGAACAGTCCCTAACTGTAGTTCTCCTTTAAAGGGTAACTGACTGATGGGAACAACAATCTTTGACATTGGTCCAGTATTAAGCAAGATCGCTGCAGTCGGCAGCGGCGAAACAAGCTACAATGTAAGTTAATAGGCCGATTGTCCAGCTTGTATTTGCCTTCACAAAAGTGCTCGTTTTGCCACTGACAGGCTCAGATTAATATTCTAAGTGTCTGACAACATTATGGAAAGGATTTCTAAGGAGGTCGACGTTTCTGTTAAAGTTAGTAAGATCCTTTTTTTAAACATAAAAACATCTGCGAAATTGCGCTCGCTAAACCCACCAGACTCCATGTAAATAAACAGTAATTTTAACATCTTAAAATATACTTCATCAAAGTCAACATGAACAAAATAAAACTATGAAAAGCCGTTTTGGGTCGTCTTTCCACTTTTCCAACCATCACAACTCTTTTGGTTGAAATAATCACATAGTTTTCCGATTTACATGTAACAATACAGAGATGGGGACTCGAGTCTGAGACTTGGACTCGAGTCGCACTTAAGTCAGACTTGACTGACTCCACCCAAAAGACTTCAGACTTGACTTGTGACTCGTCAACATGTTTTCATGCAATTCTTGCTTTTTAAATCTAAATTTCTTCATGTATTTCTATTTCCTTTTATTGGTGCATATACGCTGGGGAAACGTATGACGAGCCTCATGTCCCCCTGCCTTTTGCCATAATGTGCAACGGAACGCATGCGTTATGCCTTATGTGCGCGCACTCACAAAAAAAATACATTGACATGGCGACACCAAGTCCTCCCGGAGTTGTGCCTTTTGTCATTAGTTTTGCTTTCAATAACTTCGTAAACAGTGGCAGTAAGCGAACAGCTACATGCAAGGTGTGTGGCACCAAGATAAATTATGTCAGATCAACAACATCAAAATTCATCAGGCATCTCAAAACGCACCCAAATAGGTCAGTCACTCACACGATAATGTGAAAGAGACGTTACATTTAGCATATATCGTCACAGGTAACAAGCTAACCATCGCAAAGTGTTGTGCTAATGCTGGGAACAAGCACATTGTATCTTTGTAGTTAGTAGTTGCTCAGCGAGGCTCAGACATCCATGGTGCACAGGAGTCGGGACGCACGGATCCATCTCCCCAGGAATAAACGTGTCGGGTGGGCATACTCATGTGATGCGTAATTGATCCCGTGGATGATTTGTAGGCTATTAGGTGAACAAGGTGTACCCGGTCCACCAAACACTGGGCCGTTTTGACTGTCTTAATTCTGCACATATTTCTGTTACTGTAGTCCTATTTACTATTTCATTATTAGGGCCCGAGCGCCGACAGCGGCGAAGGCCCTATTGAAACTGAAGGAATTATTATTATTTTCCCGGCAAATGAAGTGGCTTTTTGAGGGGCTTAACATATTCAAAAACTCACCAAATTTGGCGGTCGCATCAAGTCTGGTGAAAATTTACGTATTTTAAGGGTTTCGGGAATATGCGCGCAAAAATGGCTCGCTAGCGCCCCCTACAATGTTAAAAAAATTGAGCCCCTGCAGTGTGTTTAACGTAGACTCATGAAACTTGGTACACATATGTATGATGTCAAGATGTACAAGACGTACGTCATTGAAGCCATACCCTAAGCCCAACAGGAAGTCCGCCATTTTGATTTCAAAGTTCGAAATTAGTGCGATTTTGGCCATTTCCACATGTCGTACTTTAACGAACTCCTCCTAGAGATTTCATCCGATCAACTTCAAATTCGGTCTGTGCCATCTTAAGACATTAAAGATGAAAAGTTGTTAAAAGAAAAACTTTTCGTCATAGGGCATGGCCGTGGCGGGGCGGCCATTTTGTGCGTTTCGCCGCCGAAACAGGAAGTGGGTGTAACTCGAGTGTACATTGTCCGATTGGCTCGAAACTTTTCAGGATTCATAAGAGTCCAACCCTGAGGACAAATAAAGGCCGATATTTACTTAAAGTCATAGCGCCTCCTAGTGGCAACAGGAAGTAGGCCTAAAAGTCAAGGTGCTATACTTTAACGAATTCCTCCTAGAGATTTCATCCGATGTACTTCAAACTTGGTCTCTATCATCCCAACACCTTAAAGATGAAAAGTTATTAAAAGAAAAACTTTTCGTCTGACGGTGTGGGCGTGGCGTGCATTTTGAGTGTTGAGCGATGAACAAATAAATTGTTGTAACTTGAGTGTACGTTGTCGAATCTGCCCGAAAATTCTCATGATTGACAAGGGTCCAGGCCTGAGGACACCTACAGGCCATATTTGACTTTTGGTCATAGCGCCCCCCGCTGGCAACAGGAAATGCGCCTTATATGACAAACATCATCCGATTTACATGAAACTTAGAATGTGTGGTCTACATGTGATAATGAGCCGGCCTCTATAATATAACCACGCCCACTTACTCAGGTCACGCCCCCTTTCATAACATTTGTACCGTTTAAGGTAGAGTCTTGTGTGAGGTGTCATTGAACTCAGCAGAGAGTTCCTTCTTCATTGGTGATCGTTTGGCCCGCCCCCTATGCTTAAGCCACGCCCCCTTTCATGAATGCTGATCCATCTAAGGTAGAGTCTTGTGTGAGGTGTCATTGAACTCAGCAGAGAGTTGCTTCTTCATTGGTGATGTTTGGCCCGCCCCCTATGCTTAAGCCACACCCCCTTTCATAACATTTGAACGATTTAAGGTTGACCATTGTGTGAGGTATCAATGAAATCAGCAGAGTTCCTTCTTCATTGGTGATGGTTTGGCCCGCCCCCTATGCTTAAGCCACGCCCCCTTTCATAACATTTGAACGATTTAAGGTTGACCATTGTGAGGTATCAGTGAACTCAGCAGAGAGTTGCTTCTACATTGGTGATGTTAGGCCCGCCCCCTATGGCTAAGCCACGCCCCCTTTAATAACATTTGAACGATTTAAGGTTGAACATTGTGTGAGGTATCAATGAACTCAGCAGAGAGTTCCTTCTTCATTGGTGATGTTTTGGCCCGCCCCCTATGCTTAAGCCACGCCCCCTTTCATAACATTTGAACCGATTAAGGTAGACCCTTGTGTGAGGTATCATTGAACTCAGCAGAGACTTCCTTTTTAATTGGTGATGGTTGACCCGCCCCCTATGTTCAAGCCACGCCCCTTTTTATAACTGGTGACCCATTTAAGGAAGAGTCTTGTGTGAGGTGTCATTGAACGCAGCAGGGAGTTCCCTTTTCATTGGTGACGATTTGTGGTGTCTGAGTGCCGCACAAATGCACGGTCGCAAGGAGCGGCGACCGCCGGTGACCCCGATGCGCGCAGAGGAGCGAGGGCCCGTCAATCGCTGCTTGCAGCTTTAATTTCATTCATTGTTGTCATTTATCATTTATTGTGCATAATTTGGACTGACACTGAGATGGATGTTGTTCTGTAACTGGTGTGGCGCTGCCATTATTCTACTATTAGACATTTTTTTGAGTGAAAGAGACGTTACATTTAGCATATATCACCACAGGTAACAAGCTAACCATCCCAAAGTGTTGTGCTAATGCTGGGAACAGGCCCATTGTATCTTTATAGTTGTATCCATATGATGTGACAGACTTAGGTTACTATTTCACCAGGTCAGAGGGCTAGAGGGATGTGTTAAATAGACCCCATAAAGTTATCCCACAACTGATTTTGATACTGTACTGTATGGATGGTAGCTACAGGACATGCTTTGAATTCATAAGATTTAACAGTGTTAGGGACAGATCAGATGGCCAGAGACTTGAGACTTGACTTGGACTCGTGGCTAAAGACTTGAGACTTGACTTGGACTCGAGCTCAAAGACTTGAGACTCGACTTGGACTCGAGCTCAAAGACTTGAGAGTCGACTTGGACTTCCAAAAAATTACTTGTGAATATCTCTAACAATATGTTGGCTCTATACTAGGGTGACCAGACATCCCAGTTTGACCGGGACAGTCCCGATTCTGAGTTGCGTGTCCCGAGTCCCGACAAAAGCCTGTTGGGACGCTAAAATGTCCCGGTTTACACCAACCACTATGAAATTGTCCCCATTGTCAGCAATTACATAGCCGACGTGGTCTTATTATAGCCTGATCATTAACTAAACCCATGTAGAAAGACTAATAAAGCGCCCAGCGTATGATTTTAACAATGTGTGTGAGTGTCAGTCAATCGTAGCGCTCTGCGTCTGCATAATCTGTGCAGCCAGCATTACAATGTATATTTGTAAGCATTGTCGCAATGCCTCTTCTTATCTGTCTCGTTTTAACCAGTCCCTCCAGGTCCGCTGGAAAGTCAGCCGACGAGCGCTGGGTGAAATTTCAAAAGCATTCCGTTAAAAAAATGTAGGTCTCCTTTGTCAGATCGCCATGTGTCTACTGGGCACAAATGCTCCCGTTGAGCGGATCTTTTCGCTCATGAACAACACATGAACTGACGAGAGGAACCGTATGACCATTCCCACCTTAAAGGCGCTACTCGTCACACAGGCCAATTTTGCTGACACCTGTGCGCAATTTCACAGTAGGCTTTCAGCCAACAAATTGATTCTTGAGCAAAGTCACTCCTCTAAATACTGTATACAGAATGAATGTTTCCAATAGGGAAGCTATCTGCTCTATCAAATGAGATTACATTTGTGTGTGTATGTTGTTGGTTAGAATAACACTGGTAACACTTTACGGTAAAGGTAGGCCTACATGAATTATCAAATTCTGATTTGAACACAACTTGTGCATAATGATGTACCCACCTTACCTAATGCTTTAGTTGATGTGTTGTTCATGCATGAGGTCATGAATGAGAGGCTATGAACTCATGTCAATTCCTGATGATTCATAAGATATAAAAGGAATGAAGTAATGCACAAATCATGAATTAATTCATGCATGAATTCATAATTCATGCACCCTTACCGTAAAGTTTTACCATAACTTTAGTTCAAGCCTGTGGCAGCAGTTCCAAATAATTCAGTGGGTGCATTTTCCAAAAGAATGCTTTAATTCTGAAAAGTAAAGTTGGTCCCACACGAAACTCACTCAATGTCTTTTAATGTTATTTCTTAGATATGTAGGCTACATACCAAGGAAATTCATGAATATTAACTGAGATACCCCATTATGTTGTGAGCAGTAGGCCTACGTGTGCTGTTGGCAAAATTGTGTCTGTCTGTGTCTATGTCTGACCTGGGCTGGCACATGTTCACGTTAAAAAGCGTGTGCGTTCACGAGCACTACGGTCACGCGCAAAGTGTCCCGGTTTTAGTTCTGGGAAATCTGGTCACCCTACTCTATACACACTAAAAGGATTGTTTTTTTTAAATGGAGTCTGGTGGGTTTAGCGCTAGCAAATTCAGAGCCGTTTCTGGTTACAGAGACCAACAGAAAGGTCTCATAGGAGGTTTTTAAAAGGTATATCTTTGAAGGGATCCTTTCCATAATGTTGTCAGACACTAAGAATATTAATCGGAGCCTGTCAGTGACAAAATGAGCACTTTTGTGAAGGTAAATACAAGCTTGACAATTGCCTTATTAACTTATAATGTAGCTTGTTTCGCCGATGCAGACTGCAGCAATCTTGCTTAATACTGGACCAATTTCAAATATTGTTGTTCCCATCAGTCACTGAGACACAAAAACATAGGACAAATGGGTTCAGGTTGAAAAAAACGGTAGTAACCCTTTAAGGCAAGTTAAGAATGAAAGAAATGGAAAGAATCGGGTAAGTGTAATACAATACATATTCTATTTTGTTTAATCCACTGCAGTAATTTTGAAATGTGAATATGCTCTCTGCTTATGGTCACCAGACAGAGGATAAACACTTAGCAAACAACAAAGCACATCTTTGCCCCACTAAAGTGGATCTCAGAATTTTCATTTCATCCATTTTGTTTTAGGAGGGCAATGACATAACAGCCTCACAGGGCAGCTAGCATAACAAAAGGAGTGTAGTCTTGTTTGAACTACAGAAGTAATCTTGATAATTAGAAGAAAAGCAGTTTCTAAAAGGCATGACTTCACAGCAGACTGCATTATCTCATCACTCAGAACCATGTAGATCAACACAATAAATTTATTTCCAGAAATTACGACATCTAAACTAATTTCCCTGATTTGTCCTGAGTGAGAAAAAAATGGGACTTTTTGTGTTTTATGACAAACAACAACTCCAGTGGAATTAAGGCTCCTGTGTGTGTGTGTGTGTGTGTGTGTGTGTGTGTGTGTGTGTGTTTATGTTTTGCTGCACTAGTGTACAGTTCATCATGAAGGTTAGCCTCAGGATTAAGGCTTTCTTTTGAACCTCTGGTATTGATTTTGCTTAATCAAACTCTCATACGAGAAATTCACTATGAACCATTAAATGTCCCAGTGAACTACTGACCTTTGCTTTGGATCAAAAGCAGCTAGGATTTGATACAAGGCCAAGCTATTTAACACAGAGCAACACAAATAGGCTACTACAGTTGGGCCACATGGACAACCTGAAGGATGCTGATTGTAAAACCCACAGTAACATTTGCTTTTCTTATTGTAACAGATAAACAAGACGATTCTCACTCACCCACACAGAATGTCTGTAATCCATCTCTTGTCTGTCTTTCACCATGCTGACACACTAATAAAATCAAAAATGGCTGACACACACCTGTCCCTCTTCACTAGTAATGTGTCTCCTCAGCAATATGCTCACTGCTGCAACTGGTGGTGCAACAGTGAAACAGCCATACTTACAAATGCTTTCTAAAGCACAACTTTTGATTGATAAATTAATAAATATTGAAATTTTGTAAGGGCTTTATTATTATTTAGGGGCAGTGTTGCCATAATTAGAAAAAGACTGGTAGGAAATGAGCAGATGAATAAATGGGATGCAACATGCAACAAAGGTCCCTGCTGTATAGGGGTCTAATTAATTGTTAGGCTACACAGTATGTTTTGGTGTGTAACACTGAGAAAGAAAACTCCACAGGGCTTATGCTGATTTATACACTGCTAGAAAAAAACCTACGTGGGGTCCCTAGCTTCAGGGGCTAGACATATTAGGGTTTTATTGGGGCAGCGCTGGTGCCCTGTATTATAAACAAGTTGTTTTTTTAAAAGTAAATTGACTAAATGCATTTTTAAGGGGGCCTTAGTCTGGATCGACGACAGTTAATTTCCAGGATAATCGCCGGAAAATCCGGCTGCGCCAGTTGCCGTTGTCTAACTCAAGTTCTCTTTGGGAAACAACAACAAACTTCGAGCTAGCAAGCTACATGCTGAAAATGGCAAGTTTTGAAGAAAATTTGGATCTTGCAACAAGGCAGGCCTGCTTGGTTTTTTCGTTGAATGATTGTGAAAATTTACAAAGAATATGTTTACGGCACTTACTATCTAACTGAGATGTTCTGGGACTGATTTTGATAAAATACACACAGTGATACACTGGTAGGAGCAAATTACGTTTAACCATGTATCTAGCTATCATGTTACTGTATTGTGTGAACAGTTAACTTCATTTAATATTTTATGTGTGACTTGGACCAATATTGAGTGGAGCAGCTTTGAGCAGGGGTGTGGAGGGAACGAACAGCTCTGTCAGCGAGGAGCGGAAATGTTTACTGGAGTGGAAATGTTTACTGCTTCACTCCGCTCACATGCTCTGGTCCTGCATAAGCTAGAAGTTGCCCCAGTTGCTGATTTTTAACCCTTCTTAAGCAAGTATTCCGGTGGAGTTTTACCGGTGGGTACTGGCACTGTTCACCTGCATGTACAGCAGTAAGTTACCAGCTAATGCTAACGTTAGCTAGCCTTGGTTGGCAAGGTGCTAGTAAACGCTGAACAAGACATTTTTATGGGACCAAAATATTCCAATCAACTTTTAAGTTGAAGTGAAGACACAGAGAGAGAGTTTATGACAAAAACATGGACAACCCCCCAAACAAGTTCAGGTCTATTTTAATATACACGCCTCTATTATGATTACCAGGTTGGTGTGTAGCCCTAAAGCACCCCCTGCTTTATCGTCTATTTTAAAATGAATGGTACCATCATTTACTAAATGAACATCATGCTGTATTGAAGAAGACTTGAAACTAGCGATTGAGACCATAAACTTATTATGAAAATGTTTACTAAGGTAATAAATCAAGTGTGAAGTAGGATCATTTTCCCATAGACTTCTATGCAAGCGGGTTTAAGGTACTTCTGCATTGGCTTCTCTTTAGACCCATTATTTTACCGTCCATTATTTTACAGTCTATGGTTACACCCTAGAACACAGCAGCTGTGGAATGTAACTAAGTACATTTCCTCATGTGTACAGTACATGAGGAAATGTACTTAGTTACATTCCACAGCTGCTGTAAGTACAAATTTGAGGTACTCATGTCACTTTCTACTTCTACTCTGCTACATTTCAGAAAGAAATAATGTACTTTTTACTCTACTACATTAATTTGATAGCTTTAGTTACCAATTTAAAATGTTTGCACACAAAACACATGTAGTTTATAAAATACGATGTATAAACACAATATATAGGCCTAAAAGTAGGCTACAGCTGAAATGATTAGCGGTTTAAACACTTGGTTGGTTGACAGAACTGTTTTGATTGTTTCCAGTTTTCTAAAATGTGATGTGGTTACTTTAACCTTTACATTTTCCTGATTATATTTTTCAGAAGTAACATTTTTAATGCAGTACTTTTACTTGTAATAGATTATTTTTACAATGTGGTATTATACTTAAGTAAAGACTCTGAACTTATCTGTGTTCCACCACTGGAATTTTGCCGTTTCCATCAACATTTTCTAATGTGATACTTCAAAATGTGCATAAAAATACGTTGATGGAAACCCCACTTTTGTCTTGCAGAAGGGCTCTTAATCACCTAGTTATAACAAATCTTTGTTGTTATTGTGCTTTCATTATGCATAATTTAACTGAAATAACATTTAGTCATCCCTTTTTGTAGTCAAACATAAGGTCAACATGTATTTGTTTTTACCTTGACAGGTAGTGCTTGTTGTCTACCAGGCAGAATATTATGTTGTCATGTGTAGTCTGCAACATGCATAAAGTAATTGTTATCCTAAACACTGAACAGAGAACAGGAGGAACATGGGGTGAATGGGGCCTAACTGCTAAATGCTGTGTGTCTCAGGGCCCCACAGAGAGTTAATCCAGTCATGGTTGACACACAGGGAACACGTAAGAATATAGCCTGGTGACTAAAGATGTAAAATTATTTTCAAACAATATAGATCTAACTTGACAGATATGGCTCTGAAACCTGACACAATGAAATAAATATTACAATCTGGTGGTCATTTCCTTAATGAAATGAAGAAATCTTCATAATTCCGCATGAAATCTAACAAAGGTATATACAAAACTGCTGTCTTTCTCCATTATTCAAAGTTCTGAAAGATCCTGCCTGTCTGTATGTGCCACGCAGCTTCTGCTGTTGGTGTGGAACGCCTGGCTGTCAGATTTGTTAAATTATCTTTACCATGGACAGTTCCAACTTTCTTCACTTCCAGAGGGACAACGGGAACAGGCCGTCTGCCAGATCTCATTAAGATCAAATGTATTCAGACGGACAGGCTGAGAGAAGCATCAGATCCTCTCAGATTTAATTTGTTTGGTTCAATCACGGCAGGCTGATCGCTTGTAGACATAGGATGAAATGCGAGAGAAATGCTTCATTCACTTGTGTTGACAGTAACCCATTTCAAACTCAAACAATATGGGTCTGGGTTTACACACCATTGTGATCAAATGAAATAAAATGTGATAATAGCTCTGAGTAAGCCAGCATTTACATCTGTTAACAGCTGAAATAGCATCAGTCACACTTTGTCTTTTACCTGCAGTTTGGCAAACCCAAAATAGGATCAATGATATTGGGTGAGTTGGGATTCAATTTTCAGATTTAAAATAAACACACTGAACAGATGTTATGTATAATCCAAAAGCGTTTGATCAATAAACTTGTAAACAGAGCTCAGATCAACTCCGATCTGTGTTTTTCTGCAAAAAAAGCTCTTTGAGAAGAAGCTGGGCCTTGAACAAGAGAGAGACGATAGCTGATTATAATTGCCTTACCTGAGGGTAGGATCCAGTGGACCGACTCAAACGACGCAGAAACTCAGCAAATCCCAATTAAATTGAACACAGACCATGAACAAAGCTTTTGCTGTGTGTGTTGTCAGGAACAGAACAAAAGAGTGATTAAAAATGCTTGTTAAGGGGGAAAGTGTGACTCATCTGCCTCAAAGCAGAGCAAATTTTGGAAATCTAATAAGTGGCTAGGGAATGTCAGTTAATAATTTCATTATTATTATCTTTTCGTCTGAAATATAACCCCAAAATGAATTTGCTGTAATATAGTTCACTGCAAACGTTAGTGCCTTTTGGAGCAGCAGGAGGCCCAGAAATTGGCTACCAATTTCGAGATACATAAATATGAGCCAAAAATCCACATGATCCATATGGCACACCTCTTTGCTGAACACAATGCGTCTTTTGGGGGAACATTTTGCATTATGAATGAGAGTGAAACCGATTTTTGTTTTAAACCATTACTACCAACTAAATAAAGCCCAGCCTAAGAGTGCCTGAAGAATTTTTTATTTTCTGTTACCAGTTAAAGGAGAATTCCAGTCGATTCCAACACGTAGCTCTGTTGTTTTTAAATTTGGAGTGCTGTCAGTAGTGAGAAAAATGAAAACAATCGGTGCTGCCTACACCATGTTATCCTCCTGCTAGCATTAGCACCCAACAGGCTTAAACAGGGCAAGTTTTAAACTTGTTTTTAGCCTATTAACATGTTCGAAAATGTCATTAAAAGTGCCTACCCATGTGAAGTGATTCCTTCCGAGTGAACACAATGATTCTGACTGCAGTAGATGTGAAAGAAATGCATAAAAGTTCTGCTGATTCAGCTCTGTTTAGTTCCGGTGTTGATACTGCGAAGGCAGTTAAGAGTGCTTCGGGACCGTCTACAAACTACAACACCGAAAAGAGATGCAAACATATTTTCAAAAATAGGCATATGCTTATTTTTTTTTAAGTAAGTGCTGTAGTACAACTAGCAGGAGACAAGTTATAATTGAGGTAAGTTTGGAGACACTACCTTATTTAATCATTAAATTAATAGCCTACATATTTTTGTTGTATCTCTTTTCTGTGTTGTAGTTTGTAGATGGTCCCTAAGCACTCTTAACTGCCTTCTCAACAGTTCTCTGAACTAAACAGGGCTGAATTAGCAGAACTTTCATGCATTTCTTTCACATCTACTGCAGTCAGATTCACTTTGTTCACTCGGAAGGAATCACTTCACATGGGTAGGCACTTTTAATGACATTTTGAACATGTTAAGAGGCTAAAAACAAGTTTAAAACTTGCCCTGTTTAAGCCTGTTGGGTGCTAATGCTAGCAGGAGGATAACACGGTGTAGGCAGCACCGATTGTTTTCGTTTTTCTTGCTACTGACAGCACTACGTGACAGCAAACAACAGAGCTACGTGTTGAAATCGACCGGAATTCTCCTTTAATTGTCATTGTAAAATGTCTTCTGTGACTCTGAAGAAGCTCTGTCAAGTCTGACAAAATAACCCTGATGACATCAAGACGTGTCTGGAGTTAGACCAACAAGTCTTCCAAACCATACAGTTATATAGTTTGTTTACCCATTAGTAAGACTCATGTGAGCATTTCATATATTAGCACCCCTAGTGGCAACACAGTCTCACGGCAGTTCGTGTAAATGTCACGTTATTCTTAATCTATTGATACGTGTTCACGGAGATGTTTTTTACGTGTAAATATCACGTTATTTTCTCGGGGAAAGGACGCTGGGAGGCGGCCGAAAAGGATGCTCCATAAGCCAGGAGGCGCCGTGAGGCAGCCCGCTGGGGACGCGCCGGACGCGAGACGGCCGAAAAGGATGCTCCATAAGCCAGGAGGCGCCGTGAGGCAGCCCGCTGGGGACGCGCCGGACGCGAGACGGCCGAAAAGGATGCTCCATAAGCCGGGAGGCGCCCGCGAGGCGGCCCGCTGGGGACGCGCCGAACGAGGCGGCCGAAAAGGACGCTCCATAAGCCGGGAATCGGCCACGAGGCGGCCCGCTGGCGACGCGCCACAATAACAGGATGGCGGAGTTTGGATTTAGGAAAAACCTTATGGGGAAAGGGCGCCCTAAACGCCGGAAGACGGCTACTGGGGACGCGCCACAATAACGGGGTGGCGGAGGTTCGGTTTAGGAAAAACCTTACGGGGAAAGGGCGCCTTAAACGCCGGGAGACGGTCACTGGGGACGCACCACAATAACGGGGTGGCGGAGGTTGGGTTTAGGAAAAACCTTATGGGGAAAGGGAGCCTTACACGCCGGAAGACGGCCACGGGGGACGCGCCACAAGTAAGTTTCCCCGGGAAACAAAGTGGTACTATACCTGGGAAACAAAGCGCCACGCGCGGGACGCGATCCCCGCTCGCCCGGGTGGAAGTCCTGTGTTGTTTGACCCATCCACCACCCCGACCAATTTTCGGCTTTTTATATTACTCCCTACCATTTTCGTGCTGTGGCCACGAAATATGCTTCCCATTGAAATACATTACTTAACATTTTCGTGCTGGCCACCACGTAAAAACCGACAAAAACGTCTCCGTGAACGCGTATCTAATTTCTAAACCACATAACGTAAAGGTTGCGGTTTTTAAACGTGCCGATAACAGTTGTAAAACATTTGCAGTTTGGCTAGGTTTAGGCACAAAAACTACATATGACACTTGTTCAAGGAAGGGTAAGCACCAAAACTTTAAACTTAACTGTTAAGTTTAGAAAAAGATTGTGGTCTGGTTTAAAATCAGTACATCTGTTACATTACTTCACTTCCAGTTACGGATGTTCCGTTTGTTCCAACTGTTTGCACCACCACAACCTGTCACCTTACATTGTGCTTATGTTATATGTTACAGTATATGATGTAGTATTGTGTCCTTAGTATTGCACTTTTTAAACACGTTGTTAAGGTGGTCAATTCATCTTCATTCATTTCTTTCTTGTATCTTGTTTTATGCCCTTGTAATGCACTTTGTGACTTATATCTGTAAATAGCGCTAATCGCATACGTTTTACTTACGTATTTAATTAATTTTAAAAGTAGATGTATATGAAATATATATATATATTTCATATACAGTCAAAACTTAATATATCTCCCCACAGCACAGATAATTGTGTCCAGACACCAACTACAGTCTCAACAGTCTGTATTTTATTTTAATGTTTTAACTAATTAGTATTAATTAGAAATTGTTTCATCTTTGTCTAAAACTAGTCAGATTTATCTTTCTTTAGCCACAGCAGTGGTATGGCTAGTATGGTAACTTTGTTGATCTAGCGCCATCATCATGTCAAAATGTTAATTTATCCAATACTTCAGTCCATCAAAACTAATGACATTCTCATCAGCCTTACCGGTATTTTCCACCAGGCGCATCTGCGCTGCGTTCCGGAGGCGGAGTCAATGTTTGATATTCAACCAGCTGCGCAACGGCGCGTCCCAGAAGCGTGCGTGAAGCAGCTCTCCGCTTCGCTAAAGATACGAGTTGGCAACACTGGATCTGAGTCTCGTGAGCCTGGTGCGTTACGCTGGATGTAGTCTATATCCACAACGTTCCACTTCCGTGATTGCTCCATTGCTGCCGGAAATTCCCCCAGATGTCACTCTTTTTGGCTGGATGTCCGTTACCTTGCGCTTTCTTTGTGTTGGAATTTTAAACTCCGGTCGATTTATGAGGACTATGGTTAACTGGATCTCTGCGGGGTAAATCCAGACAGCTAGCTAGACTATCCGTCCAATCGGAGTTTTCTGTTGCACGACTAAAACAACTTTTGAATGTACACGTTTCACCAAAACAAGTTCCTTCCTGAGGCTATTTTGCAGAGGCACCGTGGCTCTATCCGGTGCTTAGCGCCACCCATGACGACTGTGATTAGTTTAAAGAAATGCCAATAAACCTAAGCATGTTTTTCTCCCATCCCGGAATGCTGTGTGGACTAGCCAGACCCTCCTTCACAGCGCTGTGGAGGAAGGTCTGGCAAAGCGAGACTACGCTGGATGGAGAAGGCCAGTTGTGTCCAGTAACTATATTCAAGCATGATGGTCCTCCATCAGTCATCGTCTTAAACCTGCCCCACATGAGTTAAACGGTTGTGATTGGCCATTCCAGGTTCCATTCAGCTGGAAGGGAGGGGGCCAGACATTATCTGCCAGAGCAAACGAAACATGAGCGTGGCAGATTTGTCTGGTTCCCAGGCTAGATATGATTACCAATACTCTCTGAAATTATGTGAAGTATCCCTTTTACTCATCTTCGGCTTCTCACAAGTCAGTAGAGCTCTCCACAATAGGTGCCCCAATGTTACGCAACTGTTCGTTCGTCGTTTGTGAAACATTGCTAAAGTACACAGCAATTACCCAACTTTTGTACTGCTCGCGACAATGGCCCTGGGACAGCAGCAGCACAGCTAGATCAAACAGTTGTGCTAAATTAAAGAGCGGGTTATCAGACCAGGCAGGAGTGTTTGATGTGCAGAGATGAGATGCATTATTATGGTAAATAAGCCTCCCTTATCAAGCTATTCCTACAGGGCCCTCTGGCTGAGCAGCCCACAGTAGTGTATGCCCTTGGTCAGGCAAATACATGCATCTACACGCACGCACTCACACACACACACACACACACACACACACACACACACACACACACACACACACACACACAGAGAGCATAAACATCTCTGTTGATCCTTTACACTCCAAACAGCCGACTGCTCTCCAAATGTCAGTTAGTCTCAGGCATAATTTGTTTCTAATCATTGGCAAAGAGCCGGAAAATGTCAACATTTTCCAAGGAAGTTGAATGCTGAGTGATATCCAATTATTTTTAAAACAGAGTGCAAGTCTGTGCGTAAGAGGGTGCTTGTATTGGTGTGAAAGTTAAGATCAGAGGGAACATAATGCAGCATTGCAACCCCATAGGCACAAAAACAGACCTTGAAGTCCGTAGGCAGAACACCACAAAGCACACTGCTCTGAATTTTTACAGCTCTTATCATGCATCTATGGCACTGCAATACATAACTAAAGCATCACAAGCTGGAAAACAATTAAACATTATGCACTGCTGAATGATTCAAAATCCTAATTGGCGCTACAGGAAGCAACATGTGCAAACAAAATAAGAGAACATCTACAATAAAGACAAATGGGCATAATATTCTATTCCGCTAAAGTTATTAAAGGCAGAGTAATGAGTTAGAATGATGGGGAATTCACAAACCTTCAAACCTTCCAAATATAATGGCAAATGACACTTTAAATTTCAGTTTGTTATGCAAGTATTGTAGTTACACAGAAGCTACTGTGAGAAAGAGAAAGGGAGTTTACTGTCTGTTTCACCTACTTCTACGATGGTATAAAAACATCCAATTTGTGATTTCTAGGAACACTTAACTCACATCATTCCCATTGACCTTGTTGAACAAATGTGATGAACCTACACTGTACCAGGGCAATGTGGATTGGTTAGTTAATGGGTGTGATAACAATGCTCTCATTATTAACACTGTGAAGACAGAGGAAATCATGTTTGGAATAACCCCAAATTGTCAACTGTATTCAGTGAAGATTCATAACTCAGAAATTAGTCAAGTCTCGGTCTATAAATATTTGGGTGTCATGATAGACGAAACTCTCTCATGGACTTCTCATATAGAATTTATCTGCAAAAAAAATACAACAGCGTGTTTATTTTCTTGGTAGATTGAGATCCTTTGGAGCTAGTAGCCAAATTATTTCTTTTTTTTTTACATCAGTAATTCAGAGTGTCATGCTCTACTGTAGTACTGCTTGGCTAAGTAGCCTATCAGTTAAAAATAAAACAAAGCTATTCAATCAGATTAAAAGTTGCTCAAAGATTATAGGACTACCTGTAGCACACTCCTTTCAGGAGGCTCATAATAATAGTATGCTTAGACTGGCCAGAAATATTTCAAATGACTCTTCACATGTCTTGCACAGTGAATATCAGCTTCTGCCTTCAAACAGACGCTTTAGAGTTCATTCTTTTAATCGCATCAGACTTTAAAACTCTTTCATACATCAATCTATCCTATTGTTAAACCACCTACATTAAATCCAGTGCAATACTTATTTCAGGGATATACGTCTCCAAGACATTGTCTGTGTGTATGTTTTATGTCATTTTCTGTTGTTATACATGTTTTCTTTGTTTGTCCTACTTGGAAGTTTATGTCATTTGAGGTAATGTTTCATGTATGTCTGTTGTTGTTATTAATCTCATGTATGTTTGTATGTATGTGTATGTCCTCTCTTTTTCTACGAGCTACCCAGGGATGCACAAAGAATTTCAGCCTTATCTGACAATCAAGTTGTATCGTATCGTATCATATTAAAAAAAACAGATTTTTTTCTTACAAGAACCTGTACAGCTGTGTGACCACATCAACACTTGACAAATTTGTGAACATTTTTCTAACACAGGAAGATGACATCCCTAATCCTTATCCTTCCTACAAAGCTCTGATTGGTTAGTTGTTTTCACACCAGGGAAGCAAGCAGCAGTCAACAGGATTTGAATGTCTTTAAAAATATGTCAGAGATGAAGGCAGTGAGAGGTCTGGAGACTGTCTAATCTAAGGTTAGTGAGTTACCGTAATTCCTCAAATAAAAACCAGTCGTCAATTAAAAGCCGGGCCTCTGATAGTGGCTGGAGGCGTGGTCAACACAGATAAATAAAGGCCGGCCTTAAATTAAGCAATTAGTGTGGATAATCTCCTAAATGCCTTTCATATAATATTAAGTACAAATAAACTTCAAGTTCATCGTAATGTACATTTCTACCAATTTAATTTAACAGATTCAACAATATATATTCATGCTTTTTTCCACACTTCTGGATTATGGTACTCATGTAAAGTATTATTGTCCTACCGGTATTTTAGTCAATGCGGCTGTATGTGTAACTCAGCCAAGTGTAGTTTGTAGTAACGTACAGGTGTCAATAGATGGCAGTAGCTACATTGGATGTAACACGGGTCTCATTTAGTGCTAGCAGAGAATGACGGGTTCTGGTGCTAGTGACGGACTTTTCAACAACAAAACGAAAAGAGTTTTAAAGTATGCGGAGGAAAACTCGGGTGAAAAAGCTGCGAGACATTTCGACATTGACCCCAGGAGAATCCAATACTGGAAGAAACAGAAGGATGAGCTGACAAGATTAGCCGACATAGGCGCCGATACCGTGGGTGCTCCGGGGCTCGAGCACATGGATGTATTAAGAGAACTGGATACAGTGTTCGGCGGGAAGCCCCGTACGTTTCAATGAGAGTGCTCAAAAGCGCATAAAGCAAACATGGAGCTCGGCTCTTCCGCATTGTTGGCCCATAACGCTGGTTGGCTCACGATGGGCATGCGCACTAGCAACAATTTGTTTGCGTTGTCGTAGCAACCGGTAGCAACATGGGCGTTCATGAGCTTCTCTGTCGTGTCTCTTACAAGTGATGAACTCATGAACTCGCCGTTTTCATTGTCTAAAATATTCACTAACGTTAAACACTGTGTCTTTATTGTTCCCTATCGTTTACATGCTTAGCTAAATAAACGATAGATGTATTTAGCTAGACAACCAAGGAGATTTAATAATTATGTTGTGCTACTAGCTAGCTACCTACTAACTAGCGCTAGCTAGCTGTTAGCCTGCAGTTTTGTGAACAAAGCTCATCCATGGCTTCAGCTCACGTTACAAGCTTTACAGCATACAGCCCTCGGATGTATCATAAGAGAGAACCAAGGCGATGTAATCACTATGTCTGTAGTAACGTCATGTAGGCATATAGCTAGCTATGTATAGATCTTAATACAGCCATGCTAGCTACCCCTGATGTTAGCAACTAGCTAGCTAGCCGATAGCCCGCCAGTTTGGGAAACGCTAATGACGTTACATCCACGTAGCTAACAGGCTTTACAGCAGCTACATACATACATCCCTGGGATGTATCATGACTTCATAAGATAATACAATGGACGTATTAATAGAACACATGGTGAATTACAACCATTAGCTATATCCATTATTACAGCTAGCTACATGAGGTCGGGAGAACAGTCATGTGAGCGGGCGGGCGCAGTCCCGCGGCTCTGCTCGCGTCCACTATGCGCGTTCATCATGCCAAATTTAATAATTCTGGATTCGCTTCTAGTGAATGTTAAAAATGTTAAAAACGTAACGTTTTAAACAAGGACCCTTTCGGTGTTCGGGCTGGTAAGTTGATATACCCAGAAACAAATTATCCGCTGAAATATAGACGTTTCTTTCGCCATGCAAAGTCTATGTGAAAAGTCTTTCTGGGCCATGGGGTGCAGTACCACCGTTATCCGCTAAGCCCATGGTGGCTTTTAGACTCGGGGCTCTTCCTGGGGGCTTGCTCGAGCACCCACGGAGAATACCGAGCACCCACTGAGCACCCACGTGTGCCAGACTGCCAGTAGGCTACATACATTTTAAAAATAAACATTGCAGTTGGTGCTAAGTGGAGCGTCATAGTGTGATTGGTTATGTCGCTGTCAGTCCCCTGCTCCATATCCTATCCACCAATCACAGCGTCTCTCGGATGAAAACGCCTCTTTAGTGACCCCGCTCCATCCCTCCACTATACAGTGCGTGTATGAGCGTTCGATAGCATAGTGGCGGTACGCCACGTAAAATTTCCAGCGCCACGGTATCAGAAATAGGGCAGACGCACAACAGGGTTTCCGCTATGTACCACCGCTCCTTCAGCTGTTTATGAAAAGTCATAAACTCGTATCGCTGTCTGCTCTACTGAACTCAAGCGAACTGTCATCCGCTCTCTCTCCCCCTAGGGTGAGCAGAGCAACTGGAACAGTGACAGGACGTCATCACTCGCGAAGTTATGGCAACCAAATAAACAACAGGGCGAATACTACTTCCAGGTTAGTGGGGGTGTATACCGCTCAAAACCAACATGAAAAATGTAGCTAGTAATGTTCACTCAGTGTTTTGTTTTGTTGTTAAATTGTGTGTAAAATGAGCGGTGACGTTAAATCACCCTACGGTACCGTCTATTTTCGGATGGTTTCAAGGTAACGGTTGGTAGCTTACATTAGCAGATAAGCCCATACTCCGTCCAACACCCCCCCCCCCCCCCTCCCCCTCCCCGCCACCGCTGGAAAAAATTGTAGAGGAAACTGGAAATGCAAACATTTTTGGACTACTTTTTTTTTTAAACGGCGTGCGCCCGTGAGCACCCACGGAGGAAAACATAAATCTGCGCCTATGTTAGCCGACAAGGGCAGAGCACAGCTAGCTAGCTGAAGGTGGGAGGAAAAAAGTTAGCCTGGAGCTAGAAACAAATAGCTACCGTCTGTAACGTTAATCAGATACTGGTGTGCTGCAAACCAGCAATGTGTTTTACTAAACTACTGTATGCTCTTATTGTAATCTACTAGCAATACCATAGTACCTGTATTTGAAATAAATACCCGGTACATTTCCAGGGTTCAAACTGACACAATGGTGGTGTTTGATTAATTCTGACCCAAATTGCTTTGTCACCCTTCTGGCTGTTGTTGTATATGGTGATATTTTTGCAAATGTTTCTTAAAAAAATGAATGATCTCTGTCCACTGGAACTCTATGGCTTTTCATTTAAAATAGTTTATTTAAAACAATTATACCTATCAAACAGATGGAATTAAAAATAAAGGCCTGCCTCTAACAAAAGTCTGCTTCAAATAAAAGCCTGGTACCTTCTGCAGTTCGTGGAAAATAAAGGCCCCGGTTTTTATTTGAGGAATTACGGTATATAACGTAAACACACTCGTTTTGTCTCATCTACCACTGTAATACATTATATTCTGGTCTCTGCCAAAACTACTTCCATCATGTATGGCCGGTACAAAGCACAGCTGCAAGGCTCTGGATTTAATCCAGATATATGAACAGATTTATTTAATTGTAGCTGCTCTCCATTGGATTACTTTGAGAAGCAATTTTAAGCTTGAATTGTTAACTTATAAAGCCATTTATGGTCTTTCACATTCTACATTAGTGACATCTTAACCCCATATGCACCTGTTTATAATCTGAGAATTTAAAGAGCATATTTGTATTCTTAAGGTTGTTTTTTCAGGGGAGATCCCACTTTTGCAGTCAAGATGTTGAAATCGTTGACTCATATAAATACCTGGGAACCTACTCTAATCTTAAATTTGATAAAAATACAGAGTGAATTAATAATAATATTTTATACTTTATTAATCCCGCAAGTAAAATTTGTGAGGGGGCTGCAGCTGTCTATGGAAAGGAACCCCAAGCAATTGGTTTGGTGCCATGCTCAAGAGCACCTTGGCACCTCTCTAGCTACCAGTCCACCACTCTTTGGTACGTATGGGGATTTGAACCAGCTACCCTCCAGTTCCCAAACCAACTTCCTACAGACTGAGCTACTGCCACCCCACAATTGTCAAACAAGGACAACAAAGAATTAACTTGATGCGGAAGCTGAACTCTTTTAATGTCTCTGAGGAAATTGTATGTAGCTTCAATAATAATTGAATTATTGAGCTCAATAATTTGCATTTTTGATCTAAAAAATTCAGGGTGACGAGTTGAAGAGATGGAGATTACATTTGCATACGGGTTTAGATGTCGTTTTCTACCTTGCATAAACAGTAGAGGTACAGTGCATCATGGCTGCGCTTGTATTAGATCAAGTTCGAAGGAGACTTTTTACAATTGAAAGAGCGTATCGCAAATTTGCATACCCCTAACCCTATTACCTTGTACATAGCTGGTGTTGGGAGATCGAAAGCTGTCTAGATTGTGGCGAAAATAATCCCTGACAGATGACAACAGTTGGTGGCTGTCTTCTACCTCTAACTCCCTTCTAGCGCAGGTTATTGCATGGTGCACACGTTGCATGACACTGGTGGCAGGTCTGGCGCTTTCTGACATTCCGGCGCTCACTACGTCTTCCATGTTAGCTTTTACAAAGTGCTAATAAAATGTAGTCATTTGCCCGCCACTTTTTCAACTAGCTACACCAATTGGTTTCCTTCATGACTGAGATTTATATATGCAAAAATATGTACATATGTGCGTCATTTTTTATCTCAATAATTTTTTGATCTTTTGATCGCAATAAATGAATTATTGAGCTCGATCATTCAAATTTTTTATCTCATGTCAAATTATTGAACTCAATCATTTGAATTATTAAGATCAAAATAAATTATTGAGCTCAATAATTCGAATTCTTTAGATAAAAAATGTTAAGATTTTATGTTAAAACGGCTTACGATAAACCTGAGCATCTGTAACTGATTTTAAACCACTTGGGGGGGGGGGAGTTTTCATTCCCCTACAGGCTCTTCTGTATTTTTTTATGTATTTCATGTATTTTAATGTGTACATGCTTTATTGGAATGAGCTTGGGTGATTTATTTTATTCATACTTTTACATGGATCAATGTTTTAAATTGTATTTGTGTTTGCGAATTGTGAAGAGACATCCTATATAGATGATGATTATTATTATTATTATTGACAAACTAATGGCGGCCCTGAAAGATCAATGCATATAAGCCTTTTGTTGATTACTATCCTACCAATATGAGTAATGGTCCACAACATGGTAACATGGTAATGATGGTCTAAAGCATGCAGTCAAAATGTTAAAACTAAAAACAACACAAAACAACTTGCATTGTTCATTTCCATTAAGTGAATTAAACTGTTTTGTAAATTATTTCTGTCGTGTTTTGTTTGACTTGCAGTCTCTCTGTGTTTGGTTGCGTGTTCTCATTTTGTAGCGTCATCAAATGATGACGCTTTTGTCTTTGTCTATTTGCATGTGTTGTCTTAAGTAGCAGTGGGTTGAGCTCTCAGGTCCACTATACAAACTTAAGACAATTGAAAGCTCAGATGAAGGCAGAACATGCCAAGAGCTCTACTGTACTGTATGTGGGTTAGGAAATAATGTAAAGCTAACAGCAACCTTTCTCAAATTGCAGAATATTCACATTACAAGATTCAAAGAAGCCATGGGCTTTAATGCCCAACCTGTTAAATGGATAGAGTCAATAATAATACCATACGCCACAATGCAGTCCACCTAGAAAAAAAGGAAAGAGGAGAAAGCATAGACAGAGAATTCATGGAGGAAGATTTGAAAAAGATGAAACGGTTTACTGTAATATCTTTCTCATTAGCAGGATTTTTTTTTTAAGCTCAAGTGTCGCCAGGTGTCAGCTTATTGTCTTAAAATGCATGCCACAATGACAAAGCTTGTTCTGCTTTCAGTTGTAGAAAACAAATTTAATCTATCTTAATAAATTGCCGGAGTAATTACTTGTGAGGGAGAGTTGTTGTATGCTTCACCAATTAAATTAGTCAACTTAGCAAGAACAGCCACGGAAAATAATGAATGGAGACTCAAGAGAAAGAGAAAAAAAAACATATAAGCATATTAAAATCATTTATTGTGCTCCAGAAGAGTAATTACTATTTAACCAGAAAGAAAGACAAGTGACAAATAATCTACATTACAAATGCCAGACCATCTCACATAGTGCCCCCTGTTTCACATGGCATTCAAAGAACAAATCCACCTTCAGTTTTTAGACTGCTAGCAAAAACCTCTCAGGATGAATCTGAGGTTTGGTTGTTGTCGCTTCTGCTGTGATTTGAGGTTAGAAAATGGCACGTTGCGTTACATTCATTCGCAGTGCCTGTTCCTCCCCTCCATGTCTGTCCTGTAAACTACAGTACAGGCTGACTGTCGACCACAGTCAGGGCAGATTTACACTGGAATTAAAGTAAAGCGTCCCCCTAGAACAGGGTTTCTTAAGTGTCTTCAGTCCCAAACGGTGTGGATTCATACTCAGCCTGGTAGAATTGCTCATTAAAACATACTGGTGTTGGGACTCAACAGAAATGAAGATATGCTACCTGGATTGGTTTCGGAGTTCCTCTCTCTGAATGAACTCTGGGGCATTCCAACATACATTTGCCATTTGGATGTGGACACTGTTGTTGTTCAAAAAGAGTGCTCTTACAAGCACACTACCAATAAATCCAAATTAAAAAGTCAGGGCAAGCTGGATGTCATACCACACATAGATTCTTAACGCAGAAACAGCAATTAGGCACATTGCAGAAATAAACACTGATGGATAAGATGTTTACAAGCCTCAGTTATTGACAATGAAGTATAGTTCAACAGAAGAATGAACAATATCAGTGTAGGAACTTCCATGTAAATACACTCATAAGGGCTGACCACAAAGCATTGAGGAAATATTTTCATGGTCTAACAAACATGAATCTAGTCACGAATTAGGGACTAAATTTGAAAAATGTGTAAAAATAAAATAAATTGATGAACGTTCATGTTTTTATAGTCTAGTGAATTTAAATAAAAGGTGTACCCTTCTCCTCAGAAAAGTCATAATGTTCCTTGTTAAAATTGCCACCGCATATACAAAAGTTGCAATTAAATTTTAGCTACTTTTTATATTTTATTTGCTCGTTTAACTACCCAGTCATGTTTTACTGTTATTAGTTCTGAGTTTAAATGCCTAATGTTTCCTCTACCATAGGATAGGTGGGTGTGTGGCCCTGCCTTTAAATTAAAGTTTACAAAAGAGCGTTTTAGTTTCCCATGATGGTGTAAATGCTAATCCAAGTGTTCCATTTTGACAAGAATAAATTCCTGGGGAAACACTGAAGACTTTGTAAACACTTGCATATGGCAAAACCATTTGCAACCTTTCCCAGTTAATTATTTAATGTTTATTTCTAGTATTTTCCATTTGCATTTTTCTTTTCTAAAAATGTATTTATTTAGTCCTTTTCGAACAGCTTTACCTCCGTGTTCTATTCTGTCAGAATTTGGTGCAATCTAGGATTACACATGTGTTAAAATTAGTATTAATTGTGACTTCCTTGAATAAGAATAATAAAATCTATTGAAATTAAAGAATAACAATATTGGTTGCCTGCTCTTACTATTCAAAATGGGTTGAATTATCTGATAAGGAAGATTTCTTTCTGTTTTAGTTTACTCATTATAAACTGTTGTTAGCCCAATTTTGTTAAGTCCTAGCCCTTACTTGACATTAAAGGTACCCTGTGGAGTTTTTGACCACCAGTGGTGCTGTTGAGCAATGTTTTGATGAGAGTGTCTCAATATTGTTGGTAAATTGTGCTCTACCAGAACGTGGATACAAACACACATGCACATCAAGAGCATGGGGGTAATGGGGGTAATTGCAGGGGCCAGCAATTGGCAGTTGAGGAAGATAATGTGCATTAAGAAATAGCACTGTAAATGTAACAATTACTGTAAAGTGGAGAAGAAAAAAAATGGAAAAACGAAGTTTCCAAACATTGACAAAAAAAGCTTTGCAAAAGCTTTTATCCCATGTTTGTTAGGCCGTAGCAAAGTAACTAGGTATTAGGTAGGAAACATTGAATAAAACAAATATTGGAAACCTCATAGGGCACCTTTAGTATCCATCTGATATCCACATGTAAGTATATGTCAACAACAGCAGACAGTTACAGCTGACCTAGCTAATATCCTTGACGTTCCATTTCCGGGATTGCTCCGGTGCCGCCGGATGCATGTATTTTCGCTGATTTCCGTTTCCTTCCGCTTTCTTTTGGTTAGTGGTTTTTGTTGGAATTTTAAACTACGGTGGATTCATGAGAACTATGGTTAACTGCTCCTCAGATCTCGGCATGGTAAATTGAGACAGCTAGCTAGACTATCTATCTAATCTGAGTTTTCTCTCCCACGACTATTTTGCAGCGGCTCCGTCCGGCTCCCCCATCCCGTGCTGTGTGGTGTAGCCAGACCCTCCTCCGCTCCGCAGCGTGTGGATGGTCTGGCAAAGCCAGACTACAGCTGACCAGACACTAAGCTAGCTAGCAGGAAAACATGTAGGATATAACTTAACACAAACTAGTGAGTGACAATGAAGAAATAAATTGTCCACAGGCCAAATTTGAGGTCATTAACCTGGTCTGGTTAAATGCTGTTGTGCTGGCAGAGTCATTAGATAAATTAAATAAGCGTCTTATGAATAAGCAATGTGGCTACCAGAGAGCTAATGGTGAACTGAAAACGTCAACGTTTCTATGTCAGATGCTTTGTTTGTCCATGCTCATATTTGGGGCTGTTAGGTGCCAATGTGCATACCCACTGTTTTGCAGTATTTATGTGAGTTTGTTAAGTTGGGGACTGTGCTCTGCTAGTCTGTTATGCAATTTAATAAACTAGCATGCTATCTATAATTTTTTTGCAGTCAGCTAGCCTACTAGTATTGGCCAGCAAGTGCTTCAGTCTTATTAAAGGTTGTGGGTCCCCTATCTGTGGTGTGTGAGTGATTCCCCCTATTCCTTCTTTTCTGGTACTGTGTATTTGAAATCTTTCTCACATCTTCTCAATCACCAGGGAGGCAGCAGCTAGCTAGTGCTTCAATCAGTCATGCTAAGGTCTACTGTAGCTGACTCTCAATTTGTGCAGCTAACTCAAGATTGAATCAATCTCTAGTTTTTTGTGATATGTTGCGCTGTCATTAGCTCTCTCAATCTGCACAGCCAGCCCTTCTCATTAGGGGTGTGAAGGTCATCAAATGCTTTTACTTTCAAAAGTTGCAGTTTCCTCACTAATGATACTGTTTTAATTTGCTTTGGTAACCATGCTTCTCCTGTGTCAGATGCTGGGCATGATAAATCTATTTAATGCATGTCCTCACTTACATAACCCCTGATTCATGAGTCATTGCAGCACCTCCTCTCCAACAACTTTTTAGTCAGTCTGTCTAGTTTTACATCCTCAAGCAATCCAGCAGGCCTGCTTGTTCTGTATGAGAAAACGAGGACTGATGTATTTGTATATGCACATGCTAAATCTTGTTAGCAGTTGCCACCATACATTGAGTTCACAACAGCTTCTAGCAATTTCCAATTTTTATCTCAAATAGGCTATGCCAGGTGCTGACCAGCACTTCTCTCACTTTTCTCAAGCTACAGTTGGCTTGCACTTGTGACCTATTATCAGTCAGACAATTGAAAGCATGGCAAATTATTAATTAGCATTCATTCTCAGCTGTCCGCTATTTAGCATGGCCCTGCAATTGCGTGACTATTTACCTATCAGGACAATTGCATGTTTAATTCAATGGGTGGCCCTTCATTTGCCCCATGTCATTTCTCTGGAGAGCAGTGCTTGAATTGGGAAGGTGCTCACTAATGCACTATCCCAATCCCTGTGATATATATTTTCATGAATAGAGGTACTTACTGTTAACCATTTTACTGATTTAATAATGTAGAGTTAATTGTATTTTTCACCATAATGAGGTATTCTTTCTGCATATCTACATTGTGAAGGCTGTGTTGTTGTTTTTTAATTCAAAAGCTATTGCAATTTTGCAATCCTATAGTTTCAAAATGAAATGGTTTATGTGGGTGCCTTGTAGTCTGTATGGCAAAAATGCAGGTACAGTATGTTGTGACCCAGAATGCTTTTAGTCAAATCGATTTGAACATGAATCCAAGTGAAATGCCACCACAAAATGTAATGTTAAAGGACAATTCCGGTGCAAAATGAACCTAGGAGTTAATGACATATGTGTACCGATTTGACCGTTCTCTGGGATATGTTTTCATGCTGATCCAATGTGGCTCTAGCTTGAAACAAGCTAGCGCAAACTGGTGATTAGCTTGTAACACTAGCTAAAGGGTATCTAGCTATTTTATACCACTAACAAGGCTTAAAATAGCATCACACTTCAACGGTAGCATAATGAGGGTCCCTACATGTAAACCGAAGCATTGAGAACTTTGTAAGTGTACAGACAGTTTATTAAAAAGATTATAAAGAAGTAGCGTTCATGTTTACATGTGGGCGCCATCTTGGAAAACAGTCATGACCAGTCAAACCACAAATGCTGTGTTTGAGCTATGTTACTGGTAACTGGTTGCACGGCGTTCGTCGTTCGACTGGTGTGGTGCTAATTTGAGCCTTGTTAGTTGTATAAAATAGAGATTTACCTTCTGCCCCGAAAGCTAGCGTTACAAGCTAATCAACGGTTTTCGCTAGCTTGTTTCAAGCTAGAGACACATTTGATTAGCATGAAAACATATCCCAGAGAACGGAGACTCTGTACACATATGTTATTAACCCCTAGGTTCATTTTGCGCCGGAATTGTCCTTTAAGTCTCAAGCTCAGATCAGACTACACAATGTTTTTGTCTTTTGAGATGGCTGCTGTGTCACATGAGGTGATCATAGAGTTATTGTTGTGACTTTGCTGAGAGATATGGTAGGCTATACATTGAACCCCAACAAATCATACTTTGCTGTCTTTCACGACTTGCTTTTCATAGGCCAGCAGTACATAGGCCAACGACAGATGTTTCTATATTTGAACACAGATTCATGAATGAAATTGAATCTGGACCCATTGATGGTTTCTTAATGGTCCGTTTTTTTTCTTTCCCAATTGGTAGAAAGATGGTGAGTGTTTGGGTGTACAGCATATATGTGTGCAAAAGGTGACGTCTCACCAACAGGTGTAATTCATTTGGTATACTGCTCCTGACCCGAAGGCGAAAGTCAAATGGTTACAGGTTCACTGAAATTAAAATAAAATATCATTCGTCTTGCCTTACCATGTTCATGGCATGTTCCTATGGATTAACCTCATTGAAAACATCAGAGAAGTTGTCAAACTAGGTGAGCGATAGCAAGAAATAACATGCTAGTCTTTTTGATGCAACACCGAGAAGTGTCCCAGATGTCTGAGTCTGTCATATTGTGTACTCTGATCCTATCACAGCTGACAGTTAGACAATGTTGTATATTATACTTCTTGATAATTATATTATCTTGCATGGAAGGGATTTTTGCTGTTGCAAAATATTCTCAACACTCAATGTCACTAGGCAATCAAGCCAAACTTAGCATTTCATTTTCTTCCAAGGTTCACCTAACATCTTTTCAGCCATTGGCTTGGGTTACGAAAACAAGGTCATGTTGCTTTTATATGGGTCTAATAAATCTTGAGTCTAAGTGCAGGCAATCAGTTTTAGACAATATTCACTATCTTGAGTAGATACCAAAACACTTGGAAAGCCTAAGCCTAATCACTTAGCACATGGTTGTGTGTGAGGTGTACATGTGTTTGCATGTGTATGGGCAATCAGTACGGATTGTCCCCAGATTCTGAAATTCACACTTTGTTATGTTGTTGGCTTGTTTTTACAAAGAAGGGTATTAAAAAAGTCCCTGGCCCATGAGGATGATGTGTGATAATAGCCTTGGCATCTTCCTTTTGTTTGAATCCCAGATCAAGCCGTGGTGGTTCATTTCATCCAGAGAAACAATCTGGAGCAAATAGATGTAATTAGTTTATTCAATTTAAATCTTATCCCAAAAAGCAACACTCCCTATGATAGACTAAATGTATCCCCCAACCAACTTGTGTGCTGCAGTGTTATATGGGGTAGGTCTGCACTAATTTTTTTGAATGACTGCACAGTGCCTGTGAGTGAGCCAAACGGGGCAGGATGTATTTTCACAACAGAGGCCTCCACACATCTACATTTCAGTGGAAGGAAAACAGGGAGACAAGCGTTTCAGCTTACCAAGTAGCATCTCTGCGCCAGCATTCAGACTTATGTATCTGAGCACAATAGGCTTGCCATCTAAGGTATTCTTCTCTCTCTGTTTTTTAAAGATCACCACTTTACCCCCACAATGACTCTTAAGTGACTGGATCCGACTGCGGTCTTGCTGTATGACACATTCCTACTACAGTGGCAAACATCGTTAGACGACGAGGCTTCACTGACCTAAAGATGTTAGCGATGGCAGAGAGTCTTGCAGGAGACTGTAAAATGAAGGCGGGGTGGATGCGTTAGGAAACCGTTTTGCTAACAGCCCAACCTGTCAGCTCAGTATAAAAGATAAGACAGTAGAGAATCTTAAGTAGAAAAAGAGTGGGGACAAAAGAAGAAAAGTAGTAGCTCTTTAAAGTGAGGTAAAGAGGGTTGACTGTGGCTCCCAGCTGCTATGGGAGGCCTTTCTTCTTTCTTCCCATAACGCAATGTGCCTCCACAAATCAATCAACCTTGGCTAATGGTAAAAACTAGATGAAGAGTGCACCACGGGAATAAGCCTAGCCTGACCCTAACTCTTCCTCTCATCCACCTGCTGTGCATTTCCAAAGAGTTCCACCCAATGTGATCTGTCTGTGCTTGGCCTTTGACTTACAGAAGTCATGTACAGGCATTCAGGTTTCAAACAGCTCTACAGAACCTGGCTGGATTAAGGAAAATAAAAGCTACATAGCCAAGAGATTCACTCTTTTACCACATTTTCCACTACTTTCATCCTCTTTTTTATATACCAATGGGCATCCACTGTGTCACTTAATCAACACCTTTCAGTTAAAGAAAAAAAAAAGTGGGCAATGGAATAAACGTTGCAGGTAATTACTTCTATACGGAAAAGTGGTCCAATAGGTAGAATAGCAAAGAACATTGATCTCAACTGAAGGTACAATGAGTTTGATTGATACAGTGTAATGTGATTTCACCACTATCAAAAAGTAGTACCAACACACAGAGTACAAAACTAGTCCTTATATGCCCAGCTCCACTCAAGCTATATTATGTTATGCAAGAAAGTTTTACCATATCCCCAGCCACAACATCCACAACCTGGAACTGTATTTTCCATGGTCCTGCAAGGGTTTGTGTTTTCCTGTAATCCAATCAGCAAATCCGTCTGAAATTGCTCCAATGCAAGGGAAAGGGTGAAAATTATTCTTAATAATGACATAATCAGCAGAGCAGCCATCAAGCAGATAAATTGTCATGCGCATCGTGCTAAAATATCCAATTATCCTTTGTCCCCCAGCTCTCTGTGTTGAAGTTGGAACTGCCAGAAAGCCAGTAGGTGGATCCTCGATTCCCACTGGTACAGTCCTGCTGGCAGGTTTGCAGTATAGACCCCCCACCCACCCACCCCCCAAGAGAAGAGGGCTTAAACAGCCTGGTGCTTAGTGTACAGATCTAGATATGTAAATAGGTTCTATACAATAAAATTGTTCCTGATCCTCAAAAATAAATGGATGAAAAGTATCTGTGACATTTATTTCCTCAAAATGGTTCCATTGTGCATACAGGGTTTCTTTTTTTCCTTGAAGTTTCCAGTCCTTCTTTTGTTCTATTCAACAATTATTTTTGCTTTATCTTACATAGCCTCCATTTATGAAGTTAACACATGCCTAAATTGGTTTGCACCGCATCAACTCTGTGCCCCACAACAGAGTAATCTGCTGTGCGATGCCAAAGGAGAACAATATTTTCTTTCTTTTACAAAGTGCTCCCCTCTTCTCACCTCCGAGACGTGTCTGATGCTCTGTTCTGCTTCCAGATAATACTGTCAAGCCGTCATTTGTCAAAATTTCCCGAAGGCCATTGTCATTAGAAAGAAAAAGTAGTTTACTGTACCATGTTTTTCTGCAATATCAGAACAAAAATAATAATTAAAAACATCCTCCTCTTTGTTTTAGCTTGTGAGGTTGTTTTTCTTAAACTCCTTATTTGTACTTTTTTCTTTTTTTTTTTTTACAAAAACATTATTATTATTATTTTCCTCTGGTCCAAACCCCCAGAAATCCCTTGACTATATTCCCTCAGGTATTAACAGGGTGTTGTACAATCCCAGTGTAATTCCATGGGTGTCTGGCAACTCCAGGCTGGCGTTTCAGCTCCTGACAGCTCTGTGGTTGTCAGCATGTTGGCCTTAAGTCTCTGCTGCAGCAGTGGCGTTAGCTTTTTGCCTCAGCCATCAGAGTCCAGCCTGCGTGGGTGCATCCACAGGGCTATACCCGGGTGGTGGAGTGTGAGTGTGGGTGCGGATGGGGCAGGGTGTTATTCTGCCCGCTGCTGGGGAAGGTGTTGAAAGAGTGGAGTGAGGTGAGCCCCCCCATGGTGCTGGGGATCATGGTTATGGTGTTTGGCGTCATAAGTGGGATGTCGTCCGGTGAGCGCCTCATTGCCAGAGTGTAGTCGGGCGGGCAGGCAGTCCTCAGCACCACGTCGTGCGGGTGCAGGGAGTCGCCCACTCCCCTGCAGTCCAGGTCTGAGTGCTGCTTCATCTGCAGGGACATGATCTCCTCCTCTTGAGTGTGAGCCAGGTCGTTGGCGGCGCTCCGCTGGGGGCTGCAGCGCCTGTGGACGTCATGCCGGCGTTTGTCCTTCTTGTAGTAAAGGGCGGCGAAGGCTAGAATGTTGAGGAAGAGCAGGGAAGCTCCTACAGCGATGGTCACCGACAGCTCGGTGGAGTAGTCACGCTGGTCCACCAGGTGTGGCTGGTTGTGGCTGTCCTGGGTCTCAGTGGGGAACGGACTCGGGTTAGGGCGCTTGGTTGCCAGAACCTTAGTCTTCGGGGTGCGATTGGTAGCCTCCGGTTGAGGGATCTGAAGACAGGAAGAACAACAGTCAGTATGTAATTGATTTTAAGAGTTTAAACTTTGTGTTCAAAGATATAGTGTTTGAGAAAGTTCAATCTTCTTCATGCTAACACACTATTTTATCAGATTTATTTGAGAAATAGAGTCTCTGCACACTTTCAGTCCATTCCGGCCCAGTGCAGGTATTTAGTTAAAAAGCCAAGCTTTGGTCTTAACACCTTCATTATTGGAAATGTTGGGTTTTTGACCTGCATTTGATGTTTTTGGCCCTCTTGCACATTATAATTTTGTCCTTAATGTTTGTGCATGTATGGAGCTGTAGCCATAAGGTGCCTAGCTTAGCTTAGCATAAAGATAGAAATCAGAAAAAAAGCAGCAAGGCTAGCTCTGTCCAAACATAGAAAATAACTTCTTATAAAACCTCGACATCACTTTTTGTTTTGTTTTCTGTTTGTGTATTGACCTGATTAACATTGGGCAGAGTGGGGCTGTTTTACCTAAGCTCAAAGTCAAAGCTAATCAACTCATTGCTCTAGGTCCATCCATAATGCACACATATGAGAGTTGTATCCATCTAACTCTCAGCAAAGAAGTGTATTTCACAAAATGTTGAGTCATGCATTTGAACAATTGATAATTGGTGTTGTTCCTCTGATGAGGACAATACAACATATCCAATATATAGATAATGGCATACAAATCATGTTTAATCAAATCAAATTTCAAAAGATCCATCCATTAGCTATACCCGCTTATCCTTGAGGGTTGCTGGGAGCTGGTGCCAATCCCGGTTGACAATGGACGGGAGGTGGGCTACATCCTGGACAGGTTGCGAACCCACGCAGGCACAAAGAGAACGTGCAAACTCCACACAGAAAGGCCCCAGCCAACACAACATTTAGCAATAGATTGGGTGGCCCAAAACTCTTAAAACTAGATTTGTATTAATTGATAACACCTGATATGCTGTTTTTGGGATTAGAACGTATGGAATCCCTATGACAACTGATAGTAAAGCTGATGTATATGTTGACAGATGTGAATTTCCTCCTCACCATACTAAAACTATAGCTGTGTGTGGCTTAAAAGAAACATTTGATCTTCTAGCACTTAAATTTCTATCATGTCAATCATATCACGCCAAACCACGTATGTAGGAGCTCACAAGAGGCACCTGAGGGCAGGATTGGATAGGACAATCTATATTGCACTTTAAAATTCCTTTTTTAAGTTGCTTGGGTCTCAGGTAGTTAATTTTTCAGAAGCCGAATGAGATATATATGGTTATATATATATGGTTTAGTACCAACCTTGGTGGTGGTGGGGATGAGCTGTGTGACCTCGTTGAGGCTGTGTAGATGAGGAACCAGCTCCAACCACAAGTTGACCTGAGGAGAGGAGAGAAAATATGAAGTGGGAGAGAGAATGAATGGAAAGCAAATATAAGAAGTGTCTTGAGAGGAGCATACCAAAATCAATATGACATTACATTGGAATGTAGTCATTCTGACAACTTGCATGCTAATATTTCAACTTAATCTTAATGGTTAAGCTTTGCTTTGAATTGAAGTAAAATTAGGCATTGAAATAATTTGCCCCAAACCCAAATATCAGATCAACAAAAGTGTCATCCTTATTTAGAGTTTGCCTGGACAAAAATGCAAAGAATACAATAGGATAGCTGTCCAAATCTATCAACTATATCTGTTTAGCTATGTATAACTATAACTACAACATAAAGTGCATTTCGTAATATCTAACTGTACCTTGTTGGCACGGTAGTGCTCTTTTACCCGGGGCTTCAGGCCAATGTGTAGGTAAAGCTGGTCTTTCTGGTTGTAGCGTGTCCAAGCCACTTCTTCAAAGCGATTGGGCTTGGTGTGGATGAACTTGGTGTCCTGGGGGACAGGCTGGTTTGGATCCCTGACAATAAGATAGAAGGAGGAAATAGTTTCTAATGAAATAATTCACAGAGAGATGAGATCTGCTAATGGTCTTATGGCAGAACCATACACATGCACATTGCCTCCCATTAAAGACAACCCAGTCTCACAGCAGTTCGTGAAATGGTCACGTTAATCTATTGATTCGTGTACACAGACACGTTTATGTCGTTTTTTTGTGGTGGTGAGGACGTTATTTAAACTAATGTATTTCAATGGGAAGCATCTTTCGTGATCACAGCACGACTACAGTAGCGAGTAGTATGAAATGCGGAAAATCCGCGCAAGAAGGTTGGTTGGGGTGGTGGATGGGTCAAACAACACAGGACTTTCACCCTGGACACCGGGGATCATGTCCCACGTGTGCCGTTTCATTTCCCCGTGGTTCTTTTACTAAACCCAACTGTCCCATTGTTGTTGGCGTGTCCCCCAGAGACCGCACCGTCCCCCACGTGTGACGTTTCCTTTCCCCGTTGTTCTTTTCCTAAACACAACCATCCCGTTGTTGTCGCACGTCCCCTAGAGACCGCGGATCGTGTCACGGCGTGTGACGTGTCCTTTCCCCGTTCTTCTTTTCCTAAACCCAACCTCCATATAGATGCTTCCCTTTATGTGCTGACCGCCACGAAAAAAATGACATAAACGTGTCCTTGTGCACGAATCAATAGATATAATATAATAACGTGACCATTTCACGAACTGCCATGAGACCATGTTGTTAAAGATGCAGTACTCTCCTCGCCCAATCAGAAATAGTTATGTCACCTTTTATTTGTTTACTTTAGGGCACAGGAAAAAAACTAAATTTAAACTAAAGATGGAGTGGTCTGTTTATTAAAAATATGTGTAGCATCTCCCTCAGGCTAATCCATGTAATTATGAAAATACTGGAATCCAGTGCTGAGATGCAGCCTCCAGGTTTTGTCAAATATTAATCAACAGTTTCTAAGATATCACACCTGATAAAATCAAAAAAAGGTCAAAAGGGGGTATTATTGCTGAGAGATGATTGGTTTTCTAAAGATTCTAATTGAATGAAAATGTCTTGAGATAGCTAATAACCTCAGAAGTTTCCCTTATTTGAAGTTTTATTCAGATACTAAAAAGAAATTTGCATGTTGCATTTTTTAAATTATGGATGTCTTGTTGAGAGTGAACCTATTTATATACATAAAAAGACTTCCAGCCAAGGAATATGTTTGGGTATAGAATCAAGATGCAGTTCAACCATGCTGATAATTTCCATAAAGCATATGCTTCAGTGGTTGCTGTAAGACATAGCTACTATTTTAGTGTTATGTACCAAACATTAGAATTGAGCCACAATAACACAAGAATGGAGTTCACTGTTAATGCAGGTCTGTAACCCTGTATGAACCCCCTTATATTAAGTATAGTTTACTGAGCACAGTCTGCATGAGATCCTGTGCTAAAAAGACTCCCTTACACTTAATCTGGGCAGAACAGAGCCAGCAATGTGAGCTATGGAGGCCCATTCAGACACACTGAGAGCCCCATTGTCTGAGAGCGGCATATGGAGCCAGCCAGAGCTCATCAGGAATACGCTTAACCATTCAAATTGGCGGCATAAATCTCCCAGGTACCCGGCATTCTACGTCAATTTGGGGTTATATATGTAGATCATTAGTGCCTTTCTCTTCCCCTCAGGGCTACTGGGCAGTGCACTGAAAAAGCCAATGTCCCCCCATTACGCTCCCGAAAAACAATTACCGCCATGACTATATGCTCTAAGGCAGCGTGTGACAGAAGGGGGGGAGAAAAGGATTTTAATTTTGTCCCATCGAGAATGTCACTCTTCAGGCTACAACCATTAATTAAGAATGTATTTGAAGATATGTAGAGAGTAGAGGGTGCATAGAATACCAATTACACTATGCAGTCCATAAAACATGATAGCACAATTCACTACTCCTGGTCATCAAATATACTGTAGGTTAATATTGAGGAAACACAATTACAATGAAATTATCAATTAGTTCATGGTATTGTAATGATTATTGCATGTTGTCAAGTGCTGTAAGACAAATTGCAGAACAAATGTCAACAACATTATTTGAATAATCCTGTGGCTGACCTTTATGTTGTGTTATGCTATGTTATGTATATGAACATACAGTAGCTTGTAAATCAAATAGATTATTTGGAGAATACCTTGTTTCAGTAAAAGGACGTTCACTGTGCATTACAGCCTGACAGAGCTCATGCAGCAGGTAGTAATCAGACTTCTCTATCTGACCTTATTTTAAAACCATGAATTTCTTATTTTGACTGTATTAGTGAGAGAAGACACTGTGTCAGTCCTTTATTTTTTAATTACATTTTATTTGGTGTGTGCCTCTGTGTGGGAGCAGGCTGAGGAGGACATGCAGGGAGGCCGGAGCGTTCCCTCACAGCAAGAAAGTGTCTGAATTTAACAATTAGTTAAACATTCAGCAGTGCAAACCGACTTATATAGATTTCAATGATCTATAATAATTTCTCCTTTCATGGTAAATGGACTGCACTTATACGGCGCTTTTCTAGTCTTAAAACACTTTACACACTACCGGCACTATTCACCCCATTCACACGCATGCACTGTCCCAGGCCATGGGGATAACACATAGAAAGTAAGTTGTATTGGCCCTTGGTAGTATCATCATACCCTGTTTTGGCAAAGTTTGTCCAGTAGGTCATGACCACCGCACTGAGCATCACGTCATTCTTGGAGAAGTTGCAGGGAAAGAGCTCTGTTGGTCCAATCATCGGAAGGCCGAACACATAAGGGATCTCATCTCCATGTGCTGCATCTGCCCACGGTGGTACCTAATGAGCAGCAGATAAATCAGATCAGTATTATTACATGTGAAAGATAGAGGATACTGAAAGGCATTATTTTTTATGCTGACACACAGTGAATATTGTGACCATACACGGAGACACAGACAGATCCAAGAAGCTGGAGAAATCTTTTTTGAGAGAGAAAAGGGTAAATGAGAAAAGATTTTAATATAATTTTGCTTACCATATCTGGCTCATTATTCATTGTAATAGAGAGAGACAATATGGGAATAAAGGGGCAGACAGAAGAAGGTGGCTTTGAGCTGAATTTTAAACTTACATGTTGAAATACATGTTACGCACTGTAATACCAACTTTCTTGTCCCTGAGGGGAAATTTGTCTTGGGCACAGTGCTACAGTCCACTTCACATTAACAAAAAAGTAACAAAAACAACATGACATTACAAATAAAACACGTAGCCCGTTGAAATATGCCAAAAGAAAGTGTGAAGATTTAATCACCACTTCTTACTTTTTAAATTAGTCAGCATAGCTGTTAGTTAGTAGTTAGTTAGTTAGGAAACAGAAACTAGTAAAAATGTTCACTTCTTAGGCTGTAAACTAGTCAGTTACAATAACGTATTTGGAATGAAATCAGGCCTTGTTTTGTGCCGTGAAGTGCTGTCTCTTTGTACTGTAAGGCAATCTGCCTTCATGTTACAAAGCAATTTAGCTATGTGATCTAAAACAATCAGAAGCAGATTTCTACCTAAATCTGACACAACAGAAGCCTATTCTGGCTGCCTGCTTTACAGTAATTACGGAAAAGTAAATTGTGTACAATGGATCTGTTAGAACATTTAAAGCCTCAAGGTGTGTTTAAGCCGAATTTCAGAGGTGATGAGTTGTCATACAAAGTCAATAGGAAGATGTGAATGGATGCAAAAACATGCTAGTTTGCTCCACATGGTGCAAACTGAGACAAAGACATGCCAGCATGAGTTGACAATAGTTGAACTTCATACAGAGTCAACTGGTGTGGAGATAAAAAAAAAACAGGATGAACTTCAGTTCCTGGTAAATTCTGAGATCAGTGCAGAGTCTAAGTAGATGCACTCAACACACACATTATCTGTGCATGTTCTTAGTTAGACAGGGATACCATTTGTAGTTGTACCATGCCTGTTTGTGGCTGGTAAAACAAGTTCAAATTTGTATCAATAATGTGAAGGGAAATGTTTTATTTCTTTTCAATTTAAATGCTTGTTCATCAATTTCCTTTTCAGCTCATGCAATTGCAAATGGTGTTTATATTTTGGTTGACAGGAAAGCTCCAGTAGCAATTGGAGGAGGAGCAGTTACCTAAACATTAGTTGTTAGTTCTACGTACAGCTTCGTCCATTCTCATCCACACTTTTTGTCTAAATTTTTCTGTCGCTATTATACATTGATGTGGCTAGGTAGAGAGTTAGCTATGTAGGAAGATGACCATTCTTAATCCCGCCTACTAAACTCTGGGGGAAACGTTCCAGTCAATGAGCTCCAAACTAAATTTAGATCGCCCAAATCAGAAATGTTGATGGTAATTCAGAGATCTGGAACCAGACTACTTGAAAGCACCTTTAGAGTTGATACAGTATGAGTAACTGATATTAAAATGCAGTAATTTACACACAAATCTTACTCTTTATAATATTTATGTTTGATCTTAGATTATGGCTTTTTATGTTCTTATCTCTGTGAACAGGAACATAGAACAAACCAGAAGTATTTTGTAACTCCATAAAGTAGATGTACCATTACCCAGACAGCCAGAGACCCACCTGTTCAGTCTGACAGTGGTGGTAGAAGGCATAGAAGTATGTCGGTGACCCAAAGCTGGAGTGCAGGTCGGCTGTGGCGACAGCCGGTGCCACCCACTGGTGATCGGTGAAAAGAGCCAGCAGTGTTTTCCGGCGGGTCTCTGGGTTGTGCCTGTCAGCCCAGTCTGTGTACATGAACTTGATGGTCTCTCGGAGGATGTCTTTACCCTCCGGGTAGCCATACAGGTCATCCACAAAGCTAGACACGGCGTAGTCAAAGTCGTTAGCCTGAACGCCATTTTCGTTGTCCACGATAAGCTCCACGAATTTAAGGCCCTCGCCCTGGTTAACTCCCAGCATTATATCGTAGTTGAGGAACTCACCTTGAAAGAGATGGTGCAGGTTGTTAAAAAGCACAAATATAGGGTAAGAACATTGCTGGAAATTGCCTGCTCTTAAGTTAAGTAAAGTGATTTGATACCTTGCTCCATGAGTATTTGAGGGTCATCAGGTATAACATCTCCATCAATAACAGGTCCAAAGGCGATGTGGTAGCGGGCTGGCTGGATGTCTTGATCTACCAGCTCCTTGTAATGTTTTCTCTGAAGACACCCCACAAGCTCTACAGTGTCCTCCAAGTTACAGCCCACCTTACGGGCCAGCATCCGGGCATACTTGGCTGGCTGAAAACTGACAGCCCAGCTGGACAGAGCTGTGCCACTCTGGGCGATGGCCCTCTGAAACAGTCCTGGAGACAAAAAAACAGCAGAGTAGGAAACAAAGCAACAAATTATCATTCTGGAACTCTTTCTTATAACCAGACCCAAAGGGAATCTGGAGATTTATTTTTCAGTTTTCAGTGGTGATGCAGGCTACATTTACATTGCTACAGCTTGAGGTGTGTCTACCTACCATACCCTCAAAACAACAGTAGTTTGTTTAACCTGGTGGAAACAACACTATTTGAACTCAAGTGGCATTATCTCATTATTTCATTATCACAGTGTGGGTGAGGTATAGTTAAATGCAAGAAAAGCAGCTCCCACATGAGTACAAAATGTTCCACTCAAAGCACACAATCATACATTATAGGGGATATATCATGAAAACACAATTTTTTTGTACACATTTAGGTATCTGAAGCCTACCCTATGAAGGTAAATATGGTGCAAAAAGGGAGAGCTTGTAGAATACAATGTGAGAACTTGCAGAACAAAAAATCTGAACTTGTATGTTAAAATTTGCACTTGTAAAAATAAAATTTGCACTTGTAAAAAATATTCACACACATGTGATCTGAATTTGAAGTCATACAAAGAAAAAAAACATGAGAGCTTGTAAAAATAATCTGAACTTGAAAGTTGAAATTTGCACTTGTAGAAAATGTTCACACACCTGTATTCTGAATGTGAAGTTACAGAAAAAATATTCACAAATGTGTAGATTGATATTTACATGAACACAATGACAGCTGCAAACTTATAATGCAACATTTACTCGTATACTTTTTTTTTTTTAACTCTGGTTCATTTTCCATCACAACCACAACTCAGTGATTACAACCTGCAACTTCACATATGTGCTCTCTCGCATCACAAGGTGGCGAATCTGCGCACCTCGACTTTCACAACACTCTTGACGATACATTTGGTGCAAAACTAATTTGTACCTGTGGACTTAGGCTGTGGAGCTCTGAGCTAACAGAACGGGAAAAGCAGGGTTTCTATCGCCGGATGAGGGACAACTCTGTCCGGCTTATTTATGTAGCATGGAAACTTGGTGGAATAGCATGCTAGCGTTAGCTAGCTAACTAGCAGCCAGCCCGCTTCTAAATAAATACCTTTTAATTATCTAAACACTTTTTAACAGTCAAACTAAAACACTGGCGGTGAGCTCCACGGCCTGCAGCCGCAGCCGCAGACGGACTGTCATCAGTGGGGATCGACCAGCGTAGCAACACTGCTTTTGCCAGAAAGCTTCGCTGCCGACCTCGACCTGCAGTCGGAGCTCCAGCGGGACACGGAGAGCCCCACATCTGGTAGCAGCGGCCCATCCCCCGGCCATGACCAGAGCTTGCTTTGCTGATGTTGTGCATCCCTGCTAAGAATTGCACCCGCTTGGGCAGAAACAATCATTTCTGCAGAATTCATTGCTGCCGAAAATTGCATCTAGGTAGCAAGGAAATGCTACTACAGAGTCTGATAAAACATTGATGTCTCTAAACCTTCTAAAATTCTAATCATTATTGATGAACATGACAAAGAGATTTATTATTGCCTAGTTTTTAAACAGTACTTTGCCTTATAAAATCATTATTTTCCCTAGTGGATGCAATTCTCGGCAGGGATGCGAAACTTGGCACCTGTTACCCACTGATGACAGTCCGTCTGCGGCTGCAGGCCGTGGAGCTCACCGCCAGTGTTTTAGTTTGACTGTTAAAAAGTGTTTAGACAATTAAAAGGTATTTATTTAGAAGCGGGCTGGCTGCTAGTTAGCTAACACTAGCATGCTATTCCACCAAATTTCCATGCTACATAAATAAGCCAGACAGAGTTGTCCCTCATCTGGCGATAGAAACCCTGCTTTTCCCATAGACTGTATAAAAGAAGGCTTTTCCTGTTCTGTTAGCTCAGAGCTCCACAGCCTAAGTCCACAGGTACAAATTAGTTTTGCACCAAATGTATCGTCAAGAGTGTTGTGAAAGTCGAGGTGCGCAGATTCGCCACTTTGTGATGCGAGAGAGCACATATGTGAAGTTGCAGTGACAGATTCGAGAGGTTGTAATCACTGAGTTGTGGTTGGAGTAAATGTTGCATTATAAGTTTGCAGCTGTCATTGTGTTCATAAATAATATCAATCTACACATTTGTGAATATTTTTTTTGTAACTTCACATTCAGAATACAAGTGTGTGAACATTTTCTACAAGTGCAAATTTCAACTTACAAGTTCAGATTTTTTTTACAAGCTCTCATGTTTTTTTTCTTTGTATGACTTAAAATTCAGATCACATGTGTGTGAATATTTTTTACAAGTGCAAATTTTATTTTTACAAGTACAAATTAAATTTTTACAAGTGCAAATTTTAACATACAAGTTCAGATGTTTTGTTCTGCAAGTTCTCACATTGTATTCTACAAGCTCTCCCATTTTGCACCATATTTACCTTCATACCTACCAATCCACACAGTGTGAAATAAGACAAGCAGATAGATTTTTGTGGACTGCTGTAGGATTCAAAAAGATCTGATTTGGCTTCCCTTCCTATGTTAAATGCAGGCTCATTAGAATATACCCTCCCCCATTTGAGTATCTCCACCCATGGCATAAAAACTACCTGCGCCATATTTTTCTCGCAACCCAATCAGAGCAGATTGGGCTTTTTTGGTAGGGGGGCTTAACGGGACAGGCGCTAAAATGGAGCGTTTCAGACAGAGGGTGAATACAGGTTCATTTAGGCAGACAGTATGAGGGAAAATAAAGAGTTTATTGGATTTTAAAGGGCAACTATTATATAGCATTTTCAGGGTTTTATTTGTATTTTGTGTTTGTATTAGAACATATTTACGTGCTTTAATGATAAAAAAAAAAAAAAAAACTCTTTATTTTTCTCATTCTGCCCATGGCTGCTGTACCTGTATTCACCCTTTATATGAGATGCCAAGATGACAACTTTTTACTGCCGTTAGCATGTAGCTACTAAGTACTACATAACCGTGAATGTTTAGGAGTAATGTGACCTGGAATTGAGGAGAATTTATCAACACCGATGACATTTTACTGCCGTTAGCATGTAGCTACATGGGACAATGTCAACACCACCGCAGTAACGTAGTAAAAAAAACACTCCAGTCCTGCTTATCTGGAGCAGATGACCAATCACAGAAGGCCGGCTTAGAGTTGCGTAATACGAGCCGAGAGTAGAAAAACTGGAGAGTTAAGAACAGTTGGAAATCTAAACGTTTTAGCTCACGGGGGTTTCTAAAATACCTTTAATTATTTGACGTTTTGGCCACGTTTAACATGAAAATCCGACAACACGTGTAACCACGCTCTAGTAGAAACCCAAAATACAAGTATGAATCTCAAAATGAGCATGATATGTCTACTTTAACCTGCATGTGGCCAAAACAAAGGCATACTGAAAGCAGCATCTTCAAAATTAAACTGTGTTGAGTTTCCTCTGCACCAAGCACTCACATGGACACACACCACTGAGGTGCACATACAATAGGCTACTGCATGCATACCTAAAAATACATGAAGATCCCATGTAAATTCCCCGGTGACTTGTGATTTTTACCTTTGGTAGAGTTGCTCCAGCGGTTGCCCTCGGAGTAGTGAGACAGCGTAAGCAGGTTGACACAGGAAGCTCCAGCGCCTGAGCCAAACACAGTGATACGTAATGGGTCACCGCCGAAGGCTGCAATGTTCTCACTGGTCCAACGCAGAGCCTGGATCTGGTCCAGCAAACCGTAATTCCCTTTGGCTGCCTGGTCACCTGTACTCAGGAACCCTGCACGAGAGGACAAAGAACAGAGGAGATGTTAGTCGTATTCTTCTTTTTATTGTTATTAGTGTCTTAAGCAGAAGGATTCAACAGTACTTCACCTACTAACACATGCATATAAAAAGCAATGACAAGAGGAATTCCCTCCTTTAAAAAAATGCATCCATTAAATCTCATGTGTGCTATTTGGTTTAAGAGAATGTATAATGGTGTAACCAAAAACTTCTCAAATGACAAATTGTTGCTAAAGTTATTCCTTTTGAGAAATGGGAAATTGTTCTGTAAGAATCCCTACATGAGTTGACATAGAAATATCCAAGTTCAAAGCAAAATTATTGATTTTTAAATAAAACAGTACACTAACAGCTATTACAAGCAAACTCTTCAATGAAATAAATGATCAGTTGTTACAATGTAACCTTGGTGAGAAAGACAAGAGATGAATTGTGACAGGACAGGACAGAGGAGGGGAGTTAATGGATGTGGTCTCTGTGATGTTGTTACTATGAAAGTGCTCTGTAACTATGTTATTATCAGAAGCAGTACCCCATGAGTAATTGATTTTTTCTCTACATTGTCATAACCAGGTCAACTTGAATAGATAAGATAAGCCAATCAAATAGGTAGGAGGGAAAACACAAACATGACTTGATATGGTTATTAAGATATATATTCACAATGTGAAATCATTTTACTTTTTAAACTTTTATTTTCACATGGATTTAAAAAAAAAAAGATGTATAGGTTTGCAGTGAATTATCCCTCATGAAATGAAAAAGAAACACCACCAGGGACACATTTTTTCCACTTATTTTCTTTTTGATTTCCATGATTAAAATAAAATAAACAATAATCTACTTTTGGATCATCCAAGCACAACTGCCAACTGATAACAAGGCATATTTCTCACGTATACAAGGAAAACCAACAGGCCTGGCTGTTTGATAATTTGCTGCAATAAAACAAGAGTTATTGCCCTGTAGAGCCACTTAAAGTGTGGATACGCTAAATATAACACAGGCAGGCTCATTTTGGAGAGAGACGTGTCTAAATCTATGATCCAGCCTCAAATAGAATTAACAGTAGGATGTTGATGAGATAGAGTCATGTGTCATGAAAACCGCTCTTTGTTTGTTCAGAGAAAAATGGATTTGTTTTCTCAAAGCAAAGAGAAAAAAAAGAATTAAATGAATATACTGTAGCAAATGAACAACATTCATAAGTCCTCTCAGTTGGCCCAAGCAAATAAAGCAAGTCCTTACAAGGGCCCATATAAACACAGTATCAACCTGCTTCAAAACAAAACGACTTCCTCTCCACCCCCACCTCCATCTCAACACATTCTCACTCTCCCATTGTGTAAAAAATGGACGCTTGGTCATGTGCTTTTGGCGTTATTCGCGCTAAAAGTCTCCTCTAGCATCAGAACACTTGACGTCACTTTTGACATTCTGGGTCGGGACGTACTGACTGACATGCGGCACAAGAACGGGACAGTTAGGTTTAGGAAAAGCTCATGGGTGGGGTTATAAAATGTATGTTTCTGTGACACATGGGACCGTGAACAGGACAGGAACCCCGTCTCCTGGGTGAAAGTCCTGTGTTGTTTGACCCATCCACCACCCCAACCAACCTCCTTACGCGGTATTACGGTCTTTCTACTACTCGCTACATCATCTTACATCGCCGCGGTCGTGCTGCTGCTCTGCCCGGTGTGTTCCATACATACACTGAAGGGTGCTTTTTGCATCGTATCTGACGCTGAGAGCCACTGCCTAAGCGTCCGTATTTTACGAGTTAGGAGTGAGAACAGGTTGTCCATCTATACCCCCATACCCAATCTATTTTCCCCCTCCCAATTAAACCTCTCAGTTACTCCTGCTCAATGTGGTTGCATAAATCCAGTGTGAGTGTATACTCACAGTGAAGCTCTGGTCTTTCAGAGCAATTTCATGTCCAACGCCGCCCCACCACTGACATCACTATCACCACCACCACCACCATCACGACCTCCCTCTGGTTTCCATGCTAAAAGCATTACCTGCTACAAGCATCCAGGGAGTCCCCCACACCCACTCACCAACCCTCACATACTGTACTTCGCTCATATACTTCCTCCCCTGTCTTCTTTCATGTTCTTATTCTCACCATTGTCCTACTCTGTGGCTAAATGGAGTGCTCCTAAGCCAGTGTCAGTCAACACTACAGTTCATTTCCACAGGGATGCATTCAGGCCACATGTATAAACACACCTGGGAGAATGCCTCTGAGGAAGAATGCAGAAAGGAATGATGTCATCACTGCTCTGTGAATAAACATCATGAGTGTAAGCCCCATCCATTCTACAAAAATCCTATGCATTTTCATTGCATATTACATAATGGTATAGATTAATATGGTATAGACTCTAATGAGATGTATTCATGCAAATAGCACATGAGAGTGTGATTATAGTTAACATAATGCATATATTATGTTTATGATGTTCATAATTGATAATGTTATACAGAGTATGTCGGATCTATATAAAGGACACACACGCACGCATGCACACACACGCACACACACACACACACACACACACACACACACACACACATACAAATGTATTCTGTCATGATGTCATCAGTTCACAAGTAGCATCCTGCTGTACATGCTCTCTCTCTCTCACAGTTTGTGTAGACCCCTCACAGACAGACAAATACAGTACATTTGCATCCACATGCAAACACACACACACACACACACACACACACACACACACTCATTCACTCACAGAAATCTCACTGACAGTAGCAGACAGGCACGTCCCTCGTCTGACTATTTAATTGAGTTCATTCCTTTTCTATTCCCTTTCCCCTGGCTTATTTATTTATTTATTTGTGTGTTTCTTGATCAAAGCCTAATCGTGTGGAAGCAACAGCAGACATCTACAAAAAAGATTTTAATTGATTCAATTTAGCTGCAGTGCAGGGATGGGCTGGCAATCACAAAGAGCGAGGCAGGAAGAATGATTAGTTCGCCAACAGTGATGGGGCAGTGGGGCAGTGCTCTCCCGCTCTCCCTCCCTCTTTGTCACACATACACACACACACACACACACACACACACACACACACACACACACACACACACACACACACACACACACACAGACAGACGCAGATGCAAACAAAGCACAAGCATGATTGATTTGGAATATCTGAAGACCTAAAACAGATTTTTTTTTTTACTCACGTTCTTCTCTTGTCTTGCAAGGACAATTAGTCCTCATAAGGAAACCAATGGATGGACGCACACACACATGCTAAAGCACAGAGCAGTGGCTGCAGGTTACGGTGCATGCATACTGCTCTGTTAGCCTCGGTAATGCAGCAGTGTAGAATAGATGATTTACAGATTTGCTGACAATTGGTTCTTAGTGAGTAGATGTAATGCATTTGAATGAGAACAAGATTGTGTGATATTAAAACTGCAGCAAAGCAATTAAGATTTGTATTGTTGCACTTCTACTTTTTTTTTTTTTTTTTTTAAATTATATCATGCTCTTTAAAAGCAGAGAGAGAAAAACCTTAATTTGTAGGGATTTATTTTTTAAATGAATTTACAAAGTGTATAACATTAAGCACTGTCTCCCATTGCAGCTTTTGAGCCCTTGCTATAGTTTGTCTTGGAGAGATACATCTGTTTAACATGCCAAAAGAAAAAATAACTTTATAATAACGTTATGCAGTATGAATTTGTTCGGTTTATTTGTTTTTAGACCACTTTTGGATTATTAAGATTTATCTTGCGACCTGACCCTTTTATTGGAGGCACTCACTGATGAGACAATAAATAAACAGTATTAAAAAAGAAAGGTGAATAAAAAGACACTAAACAGGAACAGGTTAAATAAGGTAAATCAAAAAAGAACAATAGAAATGAAAAGAACTTCATAGCTTTCATAGGATCGAATGAAATACCTTAACGTGCCACTTCAGTTTTCTCAGTGCTGCATGGTATTTACTGTGAGCTTATAATGCTTATAAGTCTTTGGCGACGTGCTGTAAATGTTGAGAGTTTTATTAGCCGTTCAGCTTCTATGAAGCCAGACACGCTCCATTTTCCTCCCCTGCGTAGGATAGATCACACATGTCTATGTCTAAGGTTTGGCTAAAAGCCACCGTCCATGATCACTGAGACTGTGATACGGCAGCTCGGCCTCTAAGCTCCCCGGGATGACAATATTAAGGTGAACCCTGATCCAGGAATCCAGCTTTTATCCCCACTATCTCAGTCGAACCAGAGAGAGAACGCCAGACGAAGAGAAAGATGGGATTTTTTAAAATACTTTTTTTCCTTTTTTTCTCTGCACACATCTTTTTTTCCACAGCCATGGTCTATATACAATAATCCTCTCTATGTTCTCCCTCTCTTTCACCATCTGTCTTTTTGACTCTTCGTGTCAAGACAGACAGAATAAGAAAGTGCAGCAGAAGAAAAAGGGAGGGCGAAAACACACCATCACTGAAGCAGGTACACTGACATTACAGTCAGTAAGGTCGAAAGTAAATTCAGAAAGCAAAATGAAAGGGGAAGACGGTGTGGAAGATAAAGAGACCGAGTTGGACAATGTACCTAGATAAACAAGCACACAGAAGTGAGGCTGGAGGAGACAAAGCAAGACAGATATAGAGGAAATAAAAGGAAAATATAGGGACTGAAAGAAAGACTTAATGACTGAAAAGAAATTGGCGGACGGCTGTTGTGTTCCAAATGATGGAAGGGAATTCCTGTTTCAGTCACTGTAGAAAAAAAGACTCAGGGGACTCAGATGACAGTGTTAAACTGTGTTAAACTGCCCATATATCTGAATTCAAATTCATTATGTTATAACTATATCATGCCTATATATTTCCTCAAAGTATAATGGGAGTTTGTCAAATGTAATTCATTCCATATATCTCCTGTAATATTACAATTAAAACTTCTGTTAAGGTGAAAAAATATTCTGAAACAGCACAAATAAAAAAGAAAAATTCTGAGGTATCTTTCTGTAGGCCTAATAAAATGTTGGAACAAACTTGAGCTTGACATTCACTTTTTTGCTCACCAGCCAGGCTAGTGGTTTTCCAAAGCTACTAGCCACTCAGCATTTTCACTAGCTGCTATTTTGAGGAAAATGAAGTTTTTTTTAATAAAGTTGACGTTATGGTGTGCTACAATCAACTTAAAGAACCAGATTAACAGCCCTTTTAAATGTAAATGAGCACTGAAAACACCAAAATCAAGGCTACATAAAATGTAACACTGCAGTCATCAAATATTCAGCTCTGATAATGAGTGTAAAGCTCCTTTTTGTATGAAAACATGCAACCGAATAAGACACAGACATATAAAGAGTAGCTTCTTATTGCATAGGCTAGGTGGTGCAGGGGTCTGGAAGATTAGTTGAAAGTAGTTGAAAGTTATTTGGAGCGCGCTTGTATGTCACTTAGCAGCTGACATGCGCCCTCGGTGTCTCTGTACTTATTCTACAACCCTATACCTTATACAGTCTATGACCTATACAGACGCAATTGTTGCCTCGGCTTGCCACATGTGCGCGCTGAACGGAGCTTTAGGGGATATTTTAAGGAATCACCACGGCTTGCTGGTCTGACATGCCGTACGGGCCACCGTACTCCGTCCGTGGGCTGCTGCTGCACACTGGGACACAGCTTTGTTTCTGTGTCGGGCGGCGGAACAGTGGCACAGTACTCCAGCCACCAGTGTTACAATATAAAGGCATGCCACCCATCAAAGTGGCTAGTGAGAGTGAATGTGATTACGGCCACTGCTGTAATCTACCCGCATTTGGGGGGTTGGCGGGTGCTAATGTCATTTTTTTTTGCCATTTGGGAGCAGCGGAAACAAGTTCAGAACAGAACATTGACATATAACCAACAGTTGCTTATTATAGGCTGCTCTCATTAACTATTTGTACATATAGCTACAAAAAGTAATTTGTATGTATTCCACATATTTAGCACTGTAAGCCCCACATTGATGTAAGGCAGAGCCCTTTGCTGCCCGAAGTACATATGATCGGAGAACCTACATAAGACCGTGAAACACAGGACTTTCACCCAGGGAAGCGAAGTTTGTGTCCCGGAAGTGATTGAAACCGAAACCACAAACCTTTTTGTATGTCTTATCAGTCGTTTTGGTGCCTAAACTTAACATATGTCACCGTTTCACCTTTTCGTTGGCTGAACTTAACTGTCACATAGGCCTAATGATGACCGGTTTACGCACGATATCATACTAACCCGTTGATGTGAATACTTATTTACAGATCCAGCAGTTACGGAGAAACATTATCATTCATTTGGAGTCACGTTTTTTGGCCAACTGATAAATGTCCATGTGAGTCCAATATTCATACTTTTAGCTCCATCTTTGGTTTCTACCAACTCCTGAGGAAAATAGTTGCTAGTCGCTAACTGTGTCACTCTGCTGTTTGGTGCTGAGTGGGCAGAGGTGGAAAAAGTACGAAAATATTGTACTCAAGTAAAAGTACCAATACTTTGATGAAATATTACTCAAGTACAAGTGAAATTACCTATCTGAAAAATTACTCAAGTAAAAGTAATAAGTAGTTAATTTAAAATATACTTTAAGTAAAAGTTACTTAGTTACATAAAAAAAAACCCTGTAAAACAGGGCGGGGGGATTTAGCCAGTGTCCTACATAGGGCTGCACAATTAATCGCAATTTTATCAAAATCGCAATATGGACTAGTGCAATATCCAAATCGTAGAGGGGCGCAATATTTGTTAAAGGCAAAATATGTGTCAAACCATTCTGAATGAAGTATTGTGGGGCAGCAGAGACGTCCCGGCCTACAAATCCTATCCTACAGAATACAGAAAATATCTTTGTTAGGTACAGGTCCTCACAAAAATCACACTGTAATCATTTAAAAAATGTACTTTATGAGAGCGGTGAGAGTGATCCAAAACAGCAAAGTTGCCGTCTGACAGCTAAACAACTAAAAGTATGTGATGTTTAATATAAAAGACTATGTTCACACCAACAAGTCCTCCAAACCATACAAAAATATAGGTTGTTTATACCCTCTAATACGACCCAAATGAGCATTTCATAAATTAGCGCCCCAAGCGGTGGCAAGAAAAACGTCCCACAGGAGCATCCTTATATCTATACCAGAGAGCGAACGATCGCGGCTTTAAACACGTTATTAACAAGTCATTGAAACAATAACAGTTTGGTTATGTTTAGGCAACAAAACTTTTCAAACAGGACATGAACCCCAGTCCCCTGGGTGAAAGTCCTGTGTTTCTTTGACACATCCAACACCCCAACCTGCCTCCTTATGCAGAATTTAGCGCTCTTATACTTTTTCACCTTACTTCATGCTTTGCGCCATAATTACCATGGCCACTAGAGGGTGCTGCCACTATAAATTAAAAAAACTGGTCGTAATTGCTGCTTGAACAAGCAACTTATGTGAGCGTTTTACAGGGGAGGACAGTCTCGCTCACACCATTACCTCCCTATCGACAGTACACTCCTCCCACTCTTTCCTGTCCTACAGTCTGTGATTATCTGCTTAAAACAAATGGTGCAAACAGCAGCTCCAAATATTTACAGTGGCACGCCATCTATATCTGCTCCCTTCATACAACAACTCCGAAGACAACGGCACGCCAAGGGCAAGCAGCTGGGGAATATGCTGATGAGGCACAAAAGCATTTTTCACTGAATATAATGAATACGGAGCTACAGGATATTCACTCATTCAACCTTTGTTTAGACAGCACTGGGGACAAACGCAGAACAAACTCTCATTTTCAGGTGTGCCCTGTTTGCATGGTGACAGTTAAAAAGTGGAGATTGAGAGTCTATGTAAAGTATGTAAAGTAACATGAATAAATGAAATATGTGACACACACACACACACACACACACACACACACACACACACATATACGTATATATATAGTTATCTGTGGTCCCATCACTACAAGCGATCCATTTTTGCCATAAAATATTAATGAGTGTAGCTTTAAGAGCCAGACATTTGCCTTAAGAGTTGATGGAGACCAAAACACAGCTAAAATATCAGATTAAAATATAAAGACCAATCCCAGGAACATAATTCCAAATGAATGCCAATGTTGTTTTGTTTGCTGGATGTGTACATTAGCAAAAGTTTGATAAAAAGTTTGCAATCAATGCATCAATGTAAAGATGATATATGTCAGTGTTTTGCTATCCCCAAGTGGTCAAAAGTCCAGTAATTGCTGGAGAGAAGAAATTATCACCATTCAAACTTTAACAGGACAGATACACACACTGTTCTTATATGAACAAAGGACAAGTGACAAGATGTCTAGAAAAATGCGTCGTACACACGTACACACCACTGAAAAGGTAAAATGTCTGAGTCATTTTATCTTTGTAAGCCACAAACCAATGCAGTTAACAAAGACAGCCGATGTGCATATGTGTGTGCGATTGTTCGTGTAAGTGTACACATTAGCATTTGAAAGGCACTTATCTTCAGTAAGTAAACTGCCACCACAGAAGTTAAATGCCCATTTAAATAATACAACCAGAGAAAGAAAGATAAGGCCCCAGCACACACCTACAGAGAGTGGCAAATGTGTGTGTGTGTGTGTGTGTGTGTGTGTGTGTGTGTGTGTGTGTGTGTGTTGAGGGTATTTATTAAAGCTATCAGATCCTCACCATTCAAATTCTGTCATTATAATCTTTGCAGCTGACAGTGGGCAAAGAAATAAACTGGCGGCATTGTGCTGTGTGCTAATGAGGAAGTCATCAGGAATAATACTACAGAATATGAAAAGATAGAACAGATCAAGCTAAATGAATGCTCTGTTAGTCATTCTATATACTTGCTGCTTAAACACACACAGTAGGTGCAGTTTAGCATGTGACAGGCTGAAAGTCAGGGGTGTCTATTACTGTAAACATTTTATAGTAAATTTCGTAAGCGCAAGACACCAGCTGATACTTCACGCACCAATATGTAGCAAAACCTTAGTGTTTAAACACAGCTATCCCTTCCTCCATCTACTCATCTGTCCATTCATTCATCCATCCATCATCTACCATCTCTGCTTCCTTGTCTATCAAATCTCCTCTCTAATTCCCCTCCCTCCCTCCCTCCCTTCCTTCCTCATTGCCTCCTCCTGCAAATCAAATTACACTGTCAACTTCAAAAATGAAATGAGCCGCCGTTCATATTTCCTGTTCTGCACAAACACAAACACGTGTTAATTTGTGCCGCTGCCCTAACAGATTTGCCTGTTAGGGCAAGCTGGTATAGATTACCTCCTTCTGCCGGGTTGAACGCAGTGAGGGACTGGGGAGGATTTCTCTGTGTGGGTGTGGATGTGATTAAACTGTTACTCAAGCTGCAGCCTCGTGGACTGAATACATAATAGTCCGTAATTAAGAAAATGCAAAAAAATGATTTGGTCTTGACTGCCGCCATATTGTCAAGTGTTTTACTCCAGAATGCAATGACACTGAAATGTCAATAAATACGAAATGGAAGACTGAATGAACAATCAAACTACTTGACAAATGAACAAATGACTGAATGAAAATAAGCAATTACATGCTTTGTTTAAAATGGCTTTTTGTTGGTAACATAAAAGGAAAGATAATTGAACAACTGTGAGTTTAAAAAATGAGGGTGTTACCTATGGAGGAAATATTTATTCATAATTCAAATTGAAAGTCCAAAGAGAAATTGAAAGTCCAAAGAGAAAACGAAGCGAGATCAAATTAAAAATATTATTATTTTTTGTAATTTTCCATTGATCAAATTAAAAATATTATTATTTTTTTTTTAATTTTCCATTTGGCTTTTCCATTTGGATTTAATATTTGGCTTTTGAATTTAAATTTAACATTGGCTTTTCCATTTGGATTTAATATTTGGCTTTTGAATTTAAATTTAACATTGGCTTTTAATTTGGATTTAATATTTGGCTTTTGAATTTCAATTTAACATTGGCTTTTAATTTGGATTTAATATTTGGCTTTTCGATTTCAATTTAACGTTGGATTTTCATTTGGATTTAATATTTGGCTTTTGAATTGACACATGTCAATGTAAATGAGGAGGCGTGGCCCAAAGGCTGGTGGGAGGGTCTGAAACGAAAGGGGTGCAGAGGCACCTTATGAACAGCAGGGGGAGCTGACTGCTGGGGAGCACACTGTTGAGGAGCATCTGTCTGCAGCTTGGCCACCAGGCCGGCTTATCCTCTTATTTCACATGATAGAAACTGATGATGTAGGCTAAACACAAACCACATTTCATGCAACAACAGTAAAGTTTTCATGTAGATATTATAATTGGGCCCGTGTTAGTGAGGACTAGATTAGGACTGTATTTAAAGCTGATTCTGGTTTCCAACTTCGCCCCAGGTGTGTCTGTTTAAAACACGGACGGAGACAACTTCTCTCTTTTGATGTTTTATTTAATTAAGCAACAGTACAAACATGGGTGTGGGTAGCTCTGCTAGTGTGTTTGTGTGTTGTCAGATCTCGAGGACACACACACACACACACACACACATACACACACACACACAATCTCAACCGGGTAGTCATCGTCCGAACTGCGACCTCTCCTTTTTCTTTCTCTCACTTTTTTCTCCGGGTGAGGTGCGTGTCCGCGCTATTCTCCGACACGTACTCACAACAATCAGGGACGGGACAGCCAGCTGGTGGCGGCCGGGATCGCCTTCCTGCTGGTCGGCCAGTGATGCTCACAGACACCGCTGTCAGCTGGAAGTCTCTCAATAGAATCATGGACAAGTTTATTTCCTGAAATATGGCTCGTTTTACGTTTGAACACATTGTCATCAATATTAACAAGGTTTAAAATGACCCATTTTTCAAATTTGGATATCGTTTCAAAATCGGAAATCAAATGAACGAAAAAGTACACGGGCTGTACAAAAGGCCGTCAATAAAGAGCGATAGTTCTGAGTACGTGTCGGAGAATAGCGCGGACACGCACCTCACACTGACGCACCACCCGGAGAAAAAAGTGAGAGAAAGAAAAAGGAGAGGTCGCAGTTCGGACGATGACTACCCGGTTGAGATTGTGTGTGTGTGTGTGTGTGTGTGTGTGTGTGTGTGTGTGTGTGTGTGTGTGTGTGTCCTCGAGATCTGACAACACACAAACACACGTAGCAGAGCTACCCACACCCATGTTTGTACTGTTGCTTAATTAAATAAAACATCAAAAGAGAGAAGTTGTCTCTGTCCGTGTTTTAAACAGACACACCTGGGGCGAAGTTGGAAACCAGAATCAGCTTTAAATACAGTCCTAATCTAGTCCTCACTAACACGGGCCCAATTATAATATCTACATGAAAACTTCACTGTTGTTGCATGAAATGTGGTTTGTGTTTAGCCTACATCATCAGTTTCTATCATGTGAAATAAGAGGATAAGCCAGCCTTGTGGCCAAGCTGCAGACAGATGCTCCTCAACAGTGAGCTCCCCAGCAGTCAGCTCCCCCTGCTGTTCATAAGGTGCCTCTGCACCCCTTTCGTTTCAGACCCTCCCACCAACCTTTGGGCCACGCCTCCTCATTTACATTGACATGTGTCAAGTCCAAATGAAAAGCCAATGTTAAATGTAAATTCAAAAGCCAAATATTAAATCCAAATGAAAATCCAATGTTAAATTGAAATCGAAAAGCCAAATATTAAATCCAAATTAAAAGCCAATGTTAAATTGAAATTCAAAAGCCAAATATTAAATCCAAATTAAAAGCCAATGTTACATTTAAATTCAAAAGCCAAATATTAAATCCAAATGGAAAAGCCAATGTTAAATTTAAATTCAAAAGCCAAATATTAAATCCAAATGGAAAAGCCAAATGGAAAAAAAAAAATAAATAAATAAATATTTAAAAAAATAATAATATTTTTAGTTTGATCTCGCTTCGTTTTCTCTTTGGACTTTCAATTTCTCTTTGGACTTTCAATTTGAATTATGAATGAATATTTCCTCCATAGTTACCAACTTATTCTTAGGTAAAAATGACTTATTGGAGTAGTTTTAAGATACCCATTAATGGGGTATGGGGCATATAAAATATCTGCACACATATTCCCCGTCCACACCCAGAAAATGACTGTATGGGACCATTATGCAAGCAGTTCATATCAACCCTGTAGTGCCCTGCTACGCCCTGCAATGCCCTGCTATGCCCTGGTACGCCCTTCTATGCCCTGCTACGCCCTTCTATGCCCTGCTACGCCCTGCAGTGCCCTGATACGCCCTTCTATGCCCTGCTACGCCCTGCAGTGCCCTGCTACGTCCTGCTTTGCCCTGCAGTGCCCTGCTACGCCATGAACTACTACAACTACTATTACTAGTCATAGCTCCATTATCTTTATTGTGACTATAATTGCCACTGTTCATCATACCCCCAACCGGCACCGCCAGACACCGCCTACCAAGAGTTTTCCTCACCACTCGAGGTTTCTGCCTAAAAAGAAGTTTTTCCTCGCCACTGTTGCACTAAATGCTTGCTCTTTGGGGACTACTACTTACTGGAATTGTTGGGTCTTTGTAAATCATAGTGTGGTCTAGACCTACTCTGTTAAATGTATTGAGATAACTCTTGTTATGATTTGATACTATATATATATGTGTATATATATATACTGATGGGGCAAACAAACACAGGACTTTCCCTCAGCAAACTGGGGCTTGTGTACCATGTGAAACCAAAAGTCAACTGTCATGTTGAAATTAACCGAGTTTTACGGACCTTAGTCCGTGATGCAATGATGTACGTGACATCGTTGAATTCCACTCTCACAGTTTGTGATGCATGTTTTTGTTTAAATTGAGTTCTTTTCTTCTTTTTTAAGCAAGCTTTCATTCTATTTCTCTTTAGCCATTACATTGTCTTTATAGTGGTTTAGTATGTCTTGGCACATTTATCATAAAAAACCTATCATTTACATTTTTGATTGCCATTCTCCAAAGCATACAGTGTTTTCCATGTTCCCAAATGTTCCACCTTCCTTACCTTTGCAATAGAAAAAGCCTACTTCCCAGCTGGATAGGTATTAAAACACTACATACATTATGCCTTACAGTAGCTTTATTTTGTACATTCACTTTGTTACTTGAGTACATTAAGATATCCTCACAGGCTTGATCTACTGTGGCTTGGATTGTATCTCTTTTGTACGTTGCTTGGACGCTTTGTACAAAGTTGTCAGAATATTAAAAATATAGTTCCTATCCTAATGCATTCCCATCAGCAGTGGTTTTCAAAACCCCATATAGATCAGACTCTAAGAGCATGTTGCTAAAATCTTGAGGTGAGGTGGCTTTCAGATATGCATGTCTTTTATAAGAGCAGCATAAGCCGCTCGGTGCTTTTATAGGGAAGGCACTCAGATGGATTCAGAGCCATGGAGCTGTGCATCACCAGCCCCTCTGCTCTGTCACTGCAGAGACGAGAGGAGATTCAACATGTTATCCATGTTATCTTATATGAGCTGAATGGGAAACTCCAGGACAAGGTGGAAAAAAAGAGAGAGACAAATGAAGAAAGAAAGAAAACCCCAGTGAGACTGAAATTGCCCTCTGCGGTTCCTCTCTCCATTAGCCCAGAGATGTCACTGCAATTCATTTGCATTAATTCAGTCTGAATAAGAGCCGTTGAAAATCTTGGAGGAAATCTAGACCACAGGAAGACAGAGAGGCACTAGTATGCAGTGAATAGTAACGGTGCAATAATGAAAGTGTTGTACAGGTAGACATTTGAGTTATTTGGACTTAAATATTTCCACTTTATGCAACTTTATACTGTTACCGCACTATGGATAAGATACGCTTTTAGGTACAAAACACATGATCATTGCTATGCTGTAGATCAGGGCTATTCAATTACAAATTCAGTTTGGCCAGATTTTAAAACCACGAAATGTAGATGGCCGGACATTTTCAGCAGCCTATTTAAAACCTGTCGGTCTGCTTGTGTGTGTGTATGCCTGTCTCTCTCACTCTCTGTTTAACTTATAAGTAGGCGAGGCTATTTCTAATAAATATAGTGGATGGGCAGATGCAGTCTTTTTTCTCTGTGAACTGCAAGTGAAACTGGCAATAAAACACACTGACAATCTAATATAAACAATATAAAGGATAGCCTATAAGATATAAAATCTGATTCTTCTGGGCCACTCAGAGGTTGCTTATGGGCTGGATGTGGCCTGCAGGCCGCCAATTGAATAGGCCAGCTGTAAATAAGGACACTCAACAAAACTATATCAACTAATTGTCATTAGCGCCACCTTCATGAGCTACAACACTGAAATGCTGCTTAAGAGTGATTTATGGTTCTGCGGAGGCTCCACACAGAGCTTCCGCTGAAGTTTATACTTGTGCATTGGTGTGTGCGTCAATCTCTTTAAGAAATAGCAGGGTCAGCATGTGTGTGTGTGTGTGTGTGTGTGGGGAGTGTGTGGTAGAGCGAGTGAGAGAGTGACGGTGATTAGCTTCGGAGCGAGTACCGACTCTAGAGGCATAGTGAGAGAAACAAAGTGTCTCCCCTGTGCTTTCTGACCAAGGTGGGAAATCTGTAGCAAAAAAGTCAACCCTCTCCTTGATTTTATGTTGTTTACGGAGAATGAGAACCAGAATATGAGTAGGGGGAAATGCAATGCTACCAAGCCACAGCCAAGCGAAGTGCGTTGCCACGACGTGTATTTTTCGAGAGGTGGACCTCAGGTTACGGCATAGGGTCCGGCATAAGGTCCGTGCCTCCACGTACCTACTGTACATACGTAACCACGGCGTAGATTTAACGCAGAAGCATAAATCACGCTTTACACGTTACAGTAATTTGTATTTAGAGATGATGCAGGTGCATGGCAAGCCATGACATCCAATGTTCTTTATTACGTACCTTTAGTTTTTAACTTTTTTTTCCAGTCATTACATAAACTACTACAGGCAAAATGCAGTAAAATGATATATCTATTGAAGCAAACTGCTGATTTTCATTCCTTTTTGTTTCCTAAAAAAACTGGTATGTTATAAAATAAAAATGTTCATGTGAAAGAATTTCACTCTTTTCTTTAAAGAAACTATTGATAAGTGTGAAGTCCCTTATGGGCAGCATGCACATTCTAGCTATTCCTAGAGTATGCAGATGTACACTTGGGAAGCACCTGCTGAGAATCAGGGCATGAGAGTGGTATTAGACATGGTAGAAGGACTGAATGGTCATAGAATTACATGTGACCATTTTTCCCTATTGGACTCCCTGGGTGAGGAACTGCTGAAAAGAAAGAGTTTTGGGGACAGTACAAAAAAACAAGCCACAGCTTCTGTATGACACCATTAAAGTACCAAAAAGAGCTTTCTATATAATGGTAGGTCAATCAGAGATTTGATGGTAATTTGTGGAGGGCGTTATGTTTTATCTAAAGGGGCATTTAGGTAGTCAACAAAGAGACATAGAGTGCCTGACACATAACATTGGGTGATCATTTTAACACAATCATTTTCTGGAAGTTTACATTTTTGGGGTGAAATTGACAGAAAGAAAAAATTAGTAAATTTGGGGAAAAGGATCCTAATGCTTCTCCCAACTCTGCTGATAGACACTGATGTGGCTGTCAAGAAGGAAAATTGGGAAAATATTCACTACTATAAACCTCTCAAAATGTAGTGAACTTACACCTTCGCCATTTACTGTACAAGGTGGGAGTTGTTTCCCTCTCAGGTTCCACACTGCACAGCTTTCAACTATATGCAAAGGAATAAAAGTGACATCTGAGGCATTCCAGGCTACATCTCCCTGTCGCTCTGCCCTCTCGCTCAGTAATTATATGTAATTATATAATATACATTTTACAAAACATAATTTTCTCTCCTGGTTTTGAAGTCTCTCATTCTCTCTCTCTCTCTCTCTCTCTCTCTCTCTCTCTCTCTCTCTCTCTCTCTCTCTGTGTGTAGCCTTTCCTCCCTAATGAGGCCCCAGTCACCCAGGAAGTGATGTCGCTGTGTGGTCGCCTGTTTTCTCCAGTCATAAACAGTGCTGGTTGGAAATATCAGCCCGCCTCTAGCACTATCTCAGCTCTGCACACACACACACACACACACACACACACACACACACACACACACAGCTCTCACCTTAGAGATAGCGCCACACACTGTCATGCATAACGCTACAGAATCACAACTTCTTCTCCTTCCTCCTGTTATTATATTCACGAGCACATCCACACTACAAATATGCACATGCGTAAGCACAGATTCATAGAATCCACTCAGGCTGGAAAAACAAATTCACACACACACACACACACATATTAGCAGAGAAGTATCTCAACCCTCTAAATTACATTACATGTCATTTAGCTGATGCTTTTATCCAAAGCGACTTACAATTCCTATATATATGTCAGAGGTTGCACGCCTCTGGAGCAACTATGGGTTAAGTGTCTTGCTCAGGGACACATTGGTTGATGTATCGCAGTGGGAATCGAACCTGGGTTTCCCACACCAAAAGCATGTGTCATATCCACTTCGCCATCACCACCCCTAAATTCATACAGTAAATACATTGCATACAATCACACACATTCACACACACATTGGTCCCAGTCGCCTGATTGGTAGCTGGAGAAAAGGTTACTCGTCCAGATGGAACACTCTGCTCTTTTCTCTCCTCTTCTTTTTGTCAATTTGTGTGAGTCTGAATAAAGGTTAGCATCGGCCGAGGCACTTCTCAGTGGCTGTTTTTTCATGTTTTGGCCTTTACTCCTGACCGCACCAGTGTTTCTCCAGTGAGAATCTAATTTGAGTCTTGGTGGAGGCTGCTAAAGAAACACGGAGGGCAACTGAAAGCAATGCAAAAGTCATGTATCTAAATGTGAGTAAACACCCAAACTAGCGATTAAAATGCTGTCTGTTAATGATCTAACTTCCCCACTATCTGGGAAAAACTGAGAAAAGGATAAGAGGGACCATGTTCACTTTGAAGTGAGTGAGCAAGAGCATTTACACTCCCTCTGAAGTTTACTACGCTGTTACAGTCATGGTGTTCACACATGAAGTGGATGAACCTGGTAGGTTAATTTGCTTGACTTTGTGCTATCTCACAGGAGAATGCGTTTCATATTACACCATCAGTGCATTAAAAGGTAACAGTAACTGCTTTCTTCACTAACTTTAGTAGTGTCCTGTGTTGATGGCTCTGTTTTTATCTGTGGTGACATGTCTCTAGTGGGGCTGGTGTATTTTATTTAAAATATAATTAAATAATTAAGGGATGATTAAATATTCAATCTGTAACCATCTCTTCAAATTCAAAAGTCCAAGTGTAAGTGCCTTGCAGTGGTGGCCTTATGCATCTGGGGCCCCATTGCAAAGATTAATATGGGGCTCTACCAACATAAAACATAAACACAGAGTAGAAAAAAGAGTGTTGGTTTCCTGTTGGTTTGTATCAATGGTATATTTTCATTATTATGTGCACTTTCAGCTTCATGCTCAACAGAAATAATCCCACCTATCTGATTAAAACTGAAATACAGTTACAGTATTTTGCTTTGGAATGAGCCTCACCCTTCTTGAAGGGCAACTACTCTGCTTAATTGAATAGCACAGTATGTATCTATCAGCTGTCTGAGCTGACCATAGACAGTCTATGGAGCTGACAAATAACAGCTCAAACATTCCCCTCAACTTAAAATAACAAACAACGCTATGAAAGAAAAGTGTCTGACTGAAGCTAAACTAACGATAATTTACAATGACTCCGCGCTATTTCAGCACATGACGCATTTCAGCGCATGATATCTTTTTTCAGCACCACTGGGGGAAAGACGAACCAAGACGGATTTTGATATTTTTATTTTGTTTCTGTCGACTTTGAAAAAAGTGCAAATTCTTTCAGGAAGACTTATAATAACTTCAATCACCGCTCTCTCTTCCTAAAACTGTTCAGCTGTTTAGAGGCGTTCCCTTTTCAGTAAACCAACCAATTCATGATCCAATCACAGCATGATTAAATGTCTTCTCTCCGTTGCTGTCAGCTGTCTTTTCAGGCAAACATGCAACCCTCCTCCTCCCCTTCCCCCTCTGGTCATCGTAAACCACGGCTCCCTGAGTCCCCTTCTGGCAGACAACTCCTTTGTTCGGTCTTCAGGTTCCTTCTCCACCATCACCAGTGTCTAGACTCCATGGGGGGGGATATGTCTTGGCTTCTCTACCCCTTTAAAAAATGATTTTATAACGATGGAGTCTAATCTCCAAAGACTCTTTACTGTACTGTACATTTCATATTATGCATATGTACAATAAATATTTGCATATCTGCAATGAAGTCTCTTCTGATTGAATAACTGTCAGTGGCAAAACAAGCATATTTTTCTGACTTTTTTTTACTACAGCACTACAGCTACAGTAAATGGCAATACATGTTAGTTTCCTGCTAGTCTGGCATTACCAGACCTATCTTCACATCGCTGGGGAGGTCTTGCTAGTCCACACAACATTGCTGGATAGGAGAAAAATGTGCTCTGGTTTATTGGCATTTCTTTAAACTAATCATAATCGTCTTGGGCAAAATAGCCTAGGGAAGGAACTTATTTTGGTAGAACGTGTACGTGAGAGGCAAGCTCTGGAATTAAAATGGCTGTCAAATGTGTGATGAGAATTTTACTCAGAAAAAGATAAATATAATTTGATTGTCAGCATTCCGGGATGGGATAAAAAGGTGCTCTGGTTTATTTGCATTTCTTTAAACCAATCACAATCGTCATGGGCGGCGCTAAGCTCCACACCGAGCCGCTGCAAAATAGTTGTGCGAGAGAAAACTCAGATTGGACAGATAGTCCAGCTAGCTGTCTGGATTTACCCTGCAGAGATCTGAGGAGCAGTTAACCATAGTCCTCATAAACCCACCGAATTTAAAATTCCAACACAAAGAAAGCGGCTGGAAACGGAAAATGCATCCGGTGGAATTTCCTGCAGCACCGGAGCAATCCCGGAAGTGGAACGTCAAGGATATAGAATACCTAGGAACAACAAACACAGTAGCTTGGTGGTCATTCTCTGCGCAATTTTGAAACTAACTAGTGTGAATCACTAAAGGACATGTGAAACAAAAGCAGACTACACTCTTTCAGTGTTTTGGTAAGCCTGCCCCTGAAGCTATACTGCCGCTTCGGGTGACACTGCAGCAGACGTTAACATTACAGAAAGTACAGAAAATGAGCCAGATGAGGCTGATGCTATACACGGTAACGTTACAAAAAAGTATGGGGTTGTCGCTGTGGGACGGGAGGGAAAAATCACAGTATACTCACTACAAAAAACTAGACTACACCCCTGCTCTGAAGGTAAGGAGAGACTGTATCATTGCTATTTTTCTATATGCTAAATATTGGTAATATTCTCACGATGTTTAGATATACAATTTTCTCATCACATTTAAAGGAAATGCAATGCTTTTTACTGAATGTTCTGTTTGGACCTTTGTGCATTTCTGTATTGTCAAAGTCTGTGTTTTAAAGGGCTGGCAGTCAGTGTTAGGATGGCTGTCATTGGGGTTCACTGCTCTCTATTCAAGTCTCTAAAGGTTCCTTTGCCTGACACCTTTACTCTCTTTCTATTGCACTGCAAGCATACACTGATTTCTTTTCTTTCTTTATCTCTCAGTGGTCATATAGAATTGTCACAGTGAACACACAAACTGGCAATGTTTGTATAATATATGTAGGAAAAAATCTGCATCTTTAGCTGCTGGATACTCAATATGTTTACCAGCCAGTTGCCAACATTGTCTGTCTGTGTGTTTGGTGCTGGACAGGAAGTGTACAGAGAGTTTTTAAAAGCTTTATTCTGAAAGCAGCTGCCAGCTTCATGTGTAAAATAGATGTATGGGAGTTTGGAGGGAGAAAATACTAACAATAAACAAAAAAACTGAAAAAGCTGTTGGGCAATAATTCTCTGTGGGCTAGGCCCTTTTCTGTAAAATAAAAAGAACTGGGTAGGTAGCATTTAAAGCTAACTAGCTACAAAGACTGGATAATTAAACATGAGACTGCTATCTGTAGGAACTTAAATTTAATTCATGTAAAACGATGCTCTTTGATTGACAGGTGATCTTTTGAAAGAAACACCAAAGCACCAAAGATAACAGGCCAAACAAAAGCAAGGATTTCCAGTTTAAATTTGAACTTGAATGGAGAGTAAGATACAGTAATGTACAGAAAGGAAGAATTTGAGACACAAAGAGAGAATCCCAGACACCAGACAGATCTCGTGGGAGAGATAGAGAAAAGGCTGCCTGCCCCTGCCAGGTTCTTCAGACGATCTGTTCTCTTTCTTGGTGTCCAGCAGAGACTTTGACTTTGCTTTCTTTTCCTCAGATTTTCATCTCAGTTGTAGCCTCCATACTGAGCCAACTGACATAGATAGACTCACACTCTCACACACAAACACTCAAGCACCCCCCCCCCACACACACACACACAAACCCTAATAGATGAAAACCATAAAAATAAAGTCTAGCTATTGAGAGTGAGTACATGCCAAAAACGCTCACACGAAAAACCCACAGCCTGCAAAATTACAGAAAAAAACTATAAGACAAAACAAACAAACAAACAAACAACAAAACTTTAGATGATAAACCCAAAATTAATTCTGGAAGTGTAGAAGGAGCAGAAGAAGGGTTAAGCTTTGATTTGTGAAGCCCTTCAGGTCCAGACTGTCTCGGCGTACCTCTGTTGGGAGGATTTTTTCTGATTAAAAACCATTTGTCTTGAGAAGAAACAGGGAATTTGACGTTGAGATAAGAGAGTCCTGATACAATGACGAGTCTTTTTATTTCTGTACACCTCTATCTCTGTCTCTCCCTTCCGTCTGTCTTAGTAACAAGGGCAGAAAACCATTGAAATATGTGTATGAGTAAATGTAAAAAATATGATAAAATGAACATGAGATTTGATCAAAAGATGAAAGAAAATACAATTCTCATGCTCCTTTTCCTTCTGCTTTGCCTCAGTCTCGCCATTTTTCTTCTTCTCTGTCTCTTACTCTGCCACCCACACACCCTTCGCTCTCCAGAATCAAAATGTCATTTTGCGGCTCTCCTCTCTCGTTGTACTCTCGACGCTCTCGCACATATCTATTTATCGATCCGTTCCTCCTCGTCACACCGCTGTGCGACTCATAATCCACTTCATTATTCCTCCTACCGCACACACACACACACACACACACACACACACACACACACACACAACCCCTCTACACACACACACACTGAGCTGCTACACACACAGCTTGCAGAGTCACACACACAGAGACGCAGCCACAGGGAGGTGAGCAAACATGCAGGCATCCGTGCAGGTACACAGCGTCGAGGCACACCAAAACACAAGCGCCAGATAATTTTTCAATTAAACCTCAAACTCCCACAGACTACCCACCATGCACTGCAGCTGCCAACTGAGGGCCTCATTCATCAAAGCATGGATAGAACAAGTTTTAAATACACGAGAGCTGCACATACTCACAACAAAAGTGGTATTAATCAAACACATGTACGCACACCTGTATGAAATGAACATTGATAAATCCCACCCCTGAATCAGCATTTATGCATTCATTTAATAGACCCCATTAGCGTATACTTCTTGTGCTGGTAAAATCAGCAACAGAAGACAAAGATGGTGAGGCTTAGGTATGGCTACGTGGGGTTCAGCCAAACTATTTAATTTGGCTCTTTCACAGACATAATTTGGGCAAGAGACAAATGCTGTGAATGACTGCTCAAAGGTGAAGAAAAAGGACTTGACCTAAAAGTGGTTGGGAAAAAAAAAGACTGGAGCCAGTGATAGAGCGATTACATTGCTGATCTATGCAAAATAGATTGGCTTAAAAATAAATGATTTGATTGGCTGTAGGATACAAACCAACAGCATTCTGTCTGGTTAATGCAAAGAGAGGGAATGCCCATGAAACCAAAATATCAATTTCTCTTGGCAATGTCAGTCAGTCTGTCAGCCCGTCCACCATTTTGGTCCAGACTGAAACCTTGACATAATGAGATATAGTACAGAAGTTTATGGTCCCCAGAGGATGCATCCTAATTACTTTTGCGATTGGTTGACTTTTCCTCGAGGAAACCACCATGAAGTTGAGGTCCAGGCTACTTTATGCAAATCAGGGGAGTGCAGCACGACTCGCTGCCTCTCAAACCTCCCACATTTGAAACTAGCTGCTGTCGATCTAAAGTAAGACGGATAAATGGCATATTTTTTTCCGCCTGAAATGTTTTCACAAATACATTTCTTTCATTTTGATTTTCTAGTATAAGAGAAAGTTTCCAAACGAGCCACCATGTTTATACGTTTCCAATGGAAGAGCAGACAGCCAACGAGGGACAGCATTCAAAGCCTGTATGTTTTCTTTGTTGGTTAGTTCTATGTTAGTTATGTGTTGGTCAGTAGTCATAGAGGCACGTCCATCGAGCGTCCAATGCTTGGCCGCGACCCCTCATGTCCAAAAACGCCCCTGTGGAAACGTACCATTAGTCTTGCCTCTCTCTCTCTCTCTCTCTCTCTCTCTCTCTCTCTCTCTCTCTCTCTCTCTCTCTCTCTCTCTCTCTTGCTCTTGGAAAGCACATGACTTGCTTTTTACAAAGTAGGTATCGATGCAATGCTACGTATGTGTAATTTCATTTCATTTAGATTTTAATGCAGAAACGGAATGCCATTACCAGATCCTCTGGATTCAGCAGTTCCTGCTTCATAAATTGCACAGACTGGGTGATATCTGGTGCGAATGGAGCCGTGTGTGCTCAGTGATGCAGGATTTACCAAAACAAGATAAAATAGTCATAACCCAGACGTCAAGGAGGATCAGCACGGGGTCCATGTAGATTTAAAAGAACTACATTTCCTCCAGGGAAGATGTGACCTTAATTGTCTTCCAATAAACATAAATACATTAAAAATTCCTTATGATAGACTGATTGACTGAACGATGGATTATGCCATGTCTAAGTTGTACTGCAGCAATGGTCGCTAGAAGGTGAAGCACATCTTCAGACAGGACAATTAACAATCTGTTCATCATGCTGACAGGTTTCACTGCAGCGGGACCAACAGCCAGTAGGGGTTTGTGCATACATGTGGTAGATATATTCCCAAACACAAAAAGAAGTTGATAGACTTCATTCTATGTGTAAAACAAGTGCATGTATGGTTTCTGTGCAAAACTTTGATAAATGAGGTGACTGGTTTTAGCTGCAGAGGAACACTCACGGTCTAGAGTAACACACAATAACTCGACATATGGCTCGAATCCTGCTTTTAAAGAAGACAAAAGCTTTTCTGTCAATTGTCGATGAGCTCATCATGCATCTAAGACTTCACTGCTGCTGCAAAACGACAGAGCAGAACCAGCACAAGATTCACATATTAATTAAGCATGGCCCATCTCATTGTCACCCGTCAACAGAGGCATCTTTTATTCATCCGTCGTATGACTGGCATGTCTGAAAACAGATGCGCACAACAAAACTCAGCACACAAACAGGCTTGTTCGTGAGTTAAATCTGGTCCACACTTTATACACACAGTCCATGCGGTGGATTAAAATAATCAATTAGGATATGACTGACATGAGGTATTGGATACTATGATACAATGCTTTCAGTTGCCAAGACGAAGTGTTCATAGTTTATATTTTTAACATGACAAAGGTCAGAAGAGTCTTGGGGGTCTGAGAGAAGGCCTTCAAGCTATCTAAAGAATGGGGTGGGGGTTATGACTGTTGCACGGATAACCACTTGGGTCTTTTTTTGTAGCGTTGCCAATCATTCATAGCTCAAATAATAATGCTGTGAATCTGCTTAAAAGGAGTCAGATAAAGCAAGAAACGTAAGATGATCAGACAGGAACGCAAATGTGTCTACTGTATACTACTGTCGATGAAGATGAAGAGATAATCAATTCTGATCTTGACTGTTGTTTATGATGTGACATGAGTGATAATGAAAAATGTAGCACAACCTGCAATTCCTGTTAGAGGGAATTACTGTAAAAACAGAGAGCTTAAGTAAAGTTAACCCTTGTGTTGTCCTTCAGTCAACCATGCACACGGATGGATCATGGATTTATTAAGAGCTGAATATGAACACTTTTTTGACGTTTCTGTCGCTTTAAAAAAACGTTTTTGCACTTTTTTTTAAACGTTTTTGTTGCTTTTTCAACCTTTTTCGCCCCACTTTAAGTCTTAAGGCATATCAGGATGTTTTCAATGCTTTTCCCCTACTTCCACCAGTATATACACCACTTACACCAACACTAGAATGATTTTTTTTCGAATTCATGGTCAATAATCCTCATTTATGATTTTAAACCTAATTCTTTTGTTAAAAAAAAGAAATTGTGAATTATTTTGACTAATAATTAAAATTAACAATTAAATTAAACAATTAAATAAATGTGATCCTTAATTTTACTTGTGAAAAGTGTTGGTCCAACCATGTTTTTCTTGGGCAATTTGGTTGAAAGAAACCCAAATTTCTGATATAGAAACTTTGAAAATGGGTCAAATTAGACCCAAGGACAACAGGAGAGTTAAGATCTACTGTTGTTGTTTGTTTTATGTCTCTGTCCACAGCAGATTACACGTCACCAACTCAACAGATGAGGTGAGATCATGGGTGAGTTGAGTTGCAGCAACTTGTCTAGACAACAGCAGGAAAGAGGACTAAACAGTTGTTTGTTTTTAAACAGCAAGGATTCCAGTCAAAAAGTTGAAAACATGACATTAGATGAGCGTGTTGCTGGATATCATGGATATGAAAGAAACAAAGTATCTGCCTCATGTTACATTTAATGGATTTCATGGCAGGGGTTTTCTTATTGTAACTCATTTTGTAACCTTGGTGCACAGGCTGAACTGTGCTCTGTTTGTTCAAGTGTTCTTGATCCACCTTGTAGCTGATAGGATCTTGTTTTTTAAAGCCACCTGCCATGCTACTCCCTGTTAAGCTGTCTTTGAATTTTTTGTCCCTCACCTCAAATGGTGACAATTGACAATCACAGATTCCCGCTGATAGCCCAGCCTCCATGTGCACCTTATACACAGGTGTCGGAGCGCCTGGTGCCAAGTGGTTGCTGTGGTTACTGTGTTTTTTTCCAAATGTTTTTCTGCCTTTTCCACAGAATACATTATGCACGTTTGGCTTTTCACGTTGATTGTCGGGTTTAACCTCCAGATTTGCTGTTGAACACTTTTGTGCTCCAATTTCACACAAAAAACGAGTATTCATTACAACATTAAAAATAATCATAGGGCATTAAAACTGCATATTTCTAGCCACTTCAGGTAGGCAAGCAGCTGCTTGGTGAGCCATGTTCTCAGAAGTGAAGAGGAAAATCCCCTCAGCACACAGGAGTGATTTTTCAGCTCAGACATCTGGTATGAAATAATAAAAAACATATTGACGGTCTGCAGTCTGCAAAGATCCTGCTTTATATCAGAGGTAGCTCACTCTCACTAGCTGATATTTGATTTTTAATTCAACACCATTATTGGCAAATCAAAAGAGCCACATGTGCACACAAGCTTGGGTGGAGGGAGCACACACACACACACACACACACACACACACACAGATGGGGAGCATATTTTGTTGTTATGTCTGAGAAAGAAGGAACTGTGAGGCTCCACATGGAACTGTCAATGAATACCAACTCAAAGATGAGAACTCGCTGTCGGATTCCCTATGCATGCAGGGAAAGAAAGATTAAAGCACAGAGAGAAAGAGAGAGAGGGGGAGGACAGAAAGAGAGAGACGGCGAAGGGATGAAAAGAGAAAAAGGGAAAAATGGAAGGAGAGGTATGGAGAGGAGAAGGCGGAAGAAGAAGAGGCAGCATGGTGTCTTTTGGGACTTGGGCTGTCAAACCTCTCTAGGAATGTGAGCAGAAACAGCTTCTCACACACACACACACACACACACACACAAACACACACACACACACACACACACACACACACACTCTCTCACACCCGTCCCGATAGCAGGTCCTTGCAAATTGACGCCTATTGAAGTCTCTGCACAAACATCACTAAGCAGTCCTCCCACAAGACTTTGCTTCAGCCCAGACATCACCTTATCAAGAGTGAAATGCTGAAAATCCACAGAATTGATGGGCAAACAGCATTCAACAGCAAAACAGCAAGATGTCCAGAGGAGCTAAAAACTGCCATAAGGGCAAACACAAACACACACACACACACACACACACACACACACACACACACACACACACACACACACAGTAGATTTAGATGTAGGCGCTTTGTGAAGTGTTGCCCATTGCCTAGCAACTTCTTTAATATGAAGAATCATTGGTTTTTAATGAAAAGTGTTGGAATACTGTAATAATTTGCACTAAAGTATATTTATATGTGAAGATACACAGGTCTCATTTTGGTCACAACCACACATTGTTTTATATTTATAGTGAAAATGACACTTTCCGCTTTTTTTCTGTTTTGGTTTGCTTCATTTAGGTTAACGTTACCCAACCGCAAGTGAGCCAAGACATGTGAAATAAGTCACTTGACTTACAAGAAGCTTGTTAATCTGTTACTTTAGGTAATCATTTCTACCAGCTGGTTAGGGACAGAGTTTATGAACCTACCAAGTTTAGAAAGGTTCAATAATATTATTATTCGTATCATAACGTTGGATTTTGTTATAGGCTTTCTGGAATAGATGAGTTGAGGTCAACTTCCCATCTCACTTAACAAATAAACCCTTATGTTTTAGAACTGTATACTATAGATTGAGTTCTACTCCTAACAAGCATCACTGCAGTCGTCTTGGATAAGGATTTTCAGACATATCAGCCTTTCAACTGTAGTTCTAAGCTATGTTTAGATGGAAACGATCTGAAGAGAAAACACAAAAGTTTTGGGGGGGAGAAATCTGCGTCCATACGGTGACGCAAAAGTGTGTGAAATTTGATGTAGTATGCACACCAGGCGGCTAGGTGGTAGTGTGAAGCACTAACATGGCGAAGCGAACAACAAAAGCTGACAAATTTGTCTGGACAGACGAGGAGGTGGAGTTGCATGTTTGTCTGATGATGACCGACACAGTCGACCGTGATAAGCCACAGCACAGCACCCACGGGAGCACTACCAATATCCTGAGACTCGTAGCCCTATAGCTGCTGCTTCACCCTGCTCTGCCGGCTGCCTCTCTCTCTCTCTCTTTACCTCGCAGCCCTTCAGCCGCTGCTTCACCCTCCTCTGCGCGCTGCCTCTCTCTTTCATCCGTAACTTTGTAGCCTACTCTGGCTCAAATGAATAGCCTACATATGGTCATCGAACTAAAACAACCTTATCCACATTATCGAAATCATTTAAATATTGAGCCATTACATTGAAAATCTTTTAGATAACAGGAGCCTATAATTTCTGTACCTACTGATAAAATATGTTGTCATTTTCACGCGCGAGCGTTATCATGTAAACAGGACCCTAGTTACCTAGAATGCATGTCTTTATGGTGGGAGGAAACCGGAGCACCCAGAGGAAACCCACGCAAACATGGGAGAACATGCTCCACACAGAAAGGCCCTGCCCGGCCCGGGGATCGAACTATGCAGTGCCAGCTTGCTGTGAGGCAGAAGTGCTAACCACTGAGTCACTGTGCTGCCCACACAGTGTCCAGACAGTGTATTGTCTAGTAATATCTTTCAGTAGCTTCAGAGGGCCCATAAGCACAGATGTAAGTAATAACATTAATAATGCCTTTATGATCCAGCATGCACAACACAATGCCCTGATAGTAGAACCCCTAAATAGCCTTAACTTTTAGTTACACCTATGCTTTTCAACTACTGACAAGTTACAGTAATATGTCTGCTGTGGAAAAAAAGGTTGTTTAATGGTTTCTATACTAACCTCACTGAACTAGACCTACATATAAAATACTGCAGGGATAAATACCCCACTTGGAGGCATCAAGATTGATTCTTTCTTGTGACAACAGAAAACTGAATACTTTGCTGAGTTAAGTCTTAATAACAGCCACAGATGAACTGACTTAGGGGTCTCCTGACAGCGTAGACCACTAGGCCTGTGTCTGGTAGACCTGCTGGGCTATCCATCCATGCACCAGGTCTAACCCTCAAAACTTATTTCATATGATCACATCTTCTGCTGCCCCCGCGACCCACCCCGGATAAGTGGATGAAAATGGATGGATAGACATCTTCAGGTCATGGTATGATAGTGAGCACAACACATATGCTCAGGTTGAACCAACAATCAGCAACCCACATTAGCAGACAAGAGACTGAAGCTTTGTCTGATATTGCTCCATCTGTGGTTTTCTCTGAGCAGTAAATTGATTTTTCAGACACCTATAAATCATTTAACATTCATTAAAATCAGTCATTTTGCATCGCCAGGTGCAGTGCAACACAGCTACTTTGTTCCATGTATACATTTTGACCCTCTTCAAAGGTTTTAGGGAGGGGTGTCTTTTGTTTTCCTCAAATGAATTTGATTGTGTAGAATGTGTTTACTGCTCACAGTCCTGAGGCAGAAAATAAAAGCTAATACGCAGAAAATCACTCAAAGTGCTCTCATGGCCACCTTTAACATTTTCAGAAGCATAATAACACACACATACATCATAGTAAGATATACACACACACACACACACACACACACACACACACACACACACATACACACAAAACTACATACACAGACTAATGTGCCAGCTGCTAGCAGGGAGGGCAGTGCAGGGCCATTAGCCTGACACTTAGACACACACCATGTCTTTCATAGGCCGTGAATGACATCTACCACTCTGTGTGTGTGTGTGTGTGTGTGTGTGTGTGTGTGTGTGTGTGTGTGTGTGTGTGTGTGTTTGTGTGTGTGTGTGTGTCTGTGGTCATTGGTAAGACCAATAACCACCATAAAGCCATGGTTTCAATAACACATTTTCCTAAAATAATGCACAGGGGGCTCTTCAACACCCACAGCAGCTCAGTGTGTGTGTGTGTGTGTGTGTGTGTGTGTGTGTGTGTGTGTGTGTGTGTGTGTGTGTGTGTGTGTGTGTGTGTGTGTGTGTGTGTGTGTGTGTGTGTGTGTGTTGGTTATAGCCACTGAGGGGCCCATAACAGTCTCAGACTCTGTGAGTAAACTGTGTAGAAGTGTAGCAAAACAAGCATACACACACGCACATGAACACAACCACCCACCCACACACACACACACACACACAAACACACACAGAGTAGATATATGACCTCAGGGTAGGGTATGAAGGGCTGGCCAGGGTGATGTATAGGCCAAGGCCTCGGTCATAGATCTAATAGATACAATGGACTCTTGGAGCGCACACACACACACACACACACACACACACACACACACACACACACACACACACACACACACACATTTACCGGCTAAGGCAGAGCTGGGTGATGGAGTCTCTACACTCACACACACACATGCACGGACCCATGCATGCACGCACACACGCACGCACAAATCAGATCACTTTATATTTCTACATCATGTCAGTCATATGACACGCTGCCATGTTGTACAATGTGTAACTGGCTGTAACTGGTGTACAACAGGGCTGTTTTTCAGCGATATGCAGCGTCATCGACTCCTCTCGCTCCAGGCAAGCCATCTGCTAGATCTGAATGTGATAACCAGATAGAAAATTCACTTCTCAGTCTTTTCACTATACTTTGAGCAGCACATTTCAGATGGTACAGGCAGCTGTTGGTGGCCACTGTATAAGAAGTCTTGTTTGTTGTTGCATTACTCAAAAACACAGCCTCTTATTATTCACTGTTTTTGCCAAATACCTAGGTTCTTGCCAAGCAAATCTATCTCTCTGGTTAGTCCAATCGGTGTACTTCTTATGTCATACATCATTCTTAAAATCATATCAAATATTCTCAAATAGTGTTCTTTTTCCACATTTTAGGCTGCATCTCAGTAGCTGATGGTCTTTCATTTTCTTTATTTCTTGCTCTCCTTCTTTCCTAAATTAATTCTTTCTTTCTTTGAATCTCAGCTGGCAGAATGCAATCTTCATTTAATGATCTGCTGGATAGTGCAATTAGCAGAGTCTCTGGATGCTTTTTATTGCTAGCACCAGCCGCATATACGTGATTGTGTAAGTCTGTGGGGTGCGGGTGGAGTAAGGACGTATACAGTGTATTCATTAGGACAGCTCAGTAAAAAGATTTCAGCTTAATTGATCATGGCTGTTAACCTGTGGATTTCAGTCTCATAGTAACACAAAGCAACAAGGACAATACAAAGTAGCATACGATAGTTTCATATGCACCAGTGTGTGTGTGTGTGTGTGTGTGTTCTTTTCTGTGAGCACTAAATGTGTCCTTGCTAACCTTACCAGCTGTCGGCCGATCAGAGCACCTGTTCCATTTCCTGTACCATGACACTGATGTGACACACAGACAGACACACACACACACACACACACACACACACACCCGTCCTGATAGCAGGTCCTGTAAAGAAATACTGCCATGGGATTGACATCATTTTAGTTGTTGTCAGTTTACTGTGTGATTTGCTTTGTTTCAGGGTCTAGTAAGGTCCTGTTTATTACAATTGTTTCTTATTTAGAAATTAATCACTCAGCATGTTACTGTTAAAGAAAATAATTTGAACGAGTCAAACTGTGTTGGAAATAAGATGCTTTATCTTGCTAATGGACTTATTCACTTCTTTATTTAAATAAAGGCAAGTGAATAATTTAACTGAGTTATGTTGTAATTTCTATTTATTTTCCATGAAAGCAGATTACTCAATTTTAAAGTGGATAATTTTTGCATGCCTGTCACTGTGTGTTTCAAATGTAATGTTATGCAGGCCTTGGCTGCAGTCCCGTGAGGATGATAGACAGTCAGCTGAGTCCGTAAGGAGTGGAGTCACCCACTGACTCCCCAGCACACATTTACACTGGCTATGCCTGTTTATTAAGCAAAAACTATAATGTACCAGCAGACATACAAATACACATAGTTAAAGACACACACACACATACACACACACATGCACACACATGCACACAAGCCAGCTGACAGAAACAGTTAGTCGTCCTGCTGATCTGATGCAAAAGCAATCTCGTTGATGGACATAATCCCTGTTAGAGAGAGGGAGAGGGAGGGAGAGATATAACACTTGCTGACAGCGAACTTGCCTCAACAAGGGGTGGGGGGATGACCACAAAAGCCGCAGTTGAGGGAATACCACAGCCATGACAATAAATGATGGCTTTAATGAAAAATAGATGGAATGTTATTGGCCTGGAAGATACTCTACTGTACATACACATGGAGGCTGAGCAAGGAAGTCACACTGAAGGAGCAGACACTGCTACATTACAGCTGGGCGTGTGTACGTCACTGACAGAAAGAAAATTAAAGTACTGTATATAGTGAGTGTTTGTTAATGTGTTGATGTCCAGTTGGGACATTTGGGCAGCGCTATTGTTAACAGAATGGAAAATGGTCCAATTTGATTTTGTACCATATGCAACACACCTTGCCCGGTCTGCTTGTGGGTTGGTGTGTATATTCATCTGTGCTGTCTTTAAATGGATTTTAATCAAACTCTTTGTATTATCTTTGTGTGGGCAGTGTGTTTAAATGAACTGGATTTGGATCTCAGCGGACCTTTCACATAATCCAGCTGATCTCGGCAGACCTCGGCTTTTCCAAGCTCTGTGCGCTGCAGCTTCATAGGGAAGCCACACACCGTTCATCTGCAAACCTGCCATGATACAGAGCTGGATTGAAATCAGTAAAATATCTCTTTAAAGTTTTTTTTTTTTTTTTTTTTTATGTCACTGATTTTCACAGGGGTTTTCCCAAAAACAGTTTGCATTTTGAAAGGAAAATCACAATTTTTCATACTTCTCAACTTGTGGTAATTGACAATAGGTCCATTAATAACTTATATTTAGCTATTGTTACTATCTGTGTTGACCTGTCAACCTTTTTTTGGAGTGACACCAGGTTGCCATTTTGATTTAGGATAGTGAGGAGACCATTTTGTCTACATTTACTGTAAATCACATTTAATTTCACGTTTAGATTCAGCTACCTGTAATTCTTCTCTTCTACCTGTAAAAAGCTACAGTCTGAAAATGATTGTGAGCTGTTTAAAATAAAGTTGTTGCATTCTGTTCTGTAGATGCATCGCTTATCTTTGCTTTGCGCATACAGGAAAAGAATCTGCTGTTAGAGTTTATTATGTCTCTCCTCTTCTTTTCTGTCACAATGCTAGGAAGGTGAGAAGAGAGGACAGAAACAGAGAGGAAAGGCAATGTCTATTAGTCTAGAATCGTACAAAGTGAAATCTTTCAGGAGATAACATGAAATGGAATGGGAGACTGCAGTGCAGCCTCCTTTTCAAATGAAATGTTCTTGATATGTGGTATGTGCAGGCTTGTGTGTGTGTGTGTGTGTGTGTGTGTGTGTGTGTGCCTTCAGACGAAAGGTTAATTGGGTGGCTGCTCTTGTCCCAGAGACAGAGACAACAGGATTTGTAATAGCTGTGACATTCCTGCCTGCTCCCCTGCACACTCCAGGCAATGGTGTGAGAGTGTGCACTGTGTGGGTGGATTGGGTAGGGGGAGGTGTTGCGTTTTGACGTCCCTATATAAAGTCTACTTTGTTTTCACTTGTAGAAAAAGTCAGACAGAAAGAGAAAAAGTTAGCGTATTCTTCAGTGTTTCCATTGGGCCCTTGTTTAAGTGCCATGTCTGTTGTACTAGTTTCTCCAGCAGGGACTTAGGAAACTGTTTATACAGTACCTTACAGTACTCAAATCCAACAACACATCATATTATATTAGTGCGTGTCTTAAAGGGTATGCTAAACCAAACTATCACATGTTTTCTTTCCCTGGTATCTAACCATAGTAAGTAAATAGTTTAGGTTTTATACATTGGAGTTTTGAGATATCTGTCTCTAATAGTTCTGCCTCCCCCAAATACAAGAGTGGGGTGGAATTTTGTTTTAGGTTGTAACAGCATTGAAAACAGCAACATATCTTTCCCTGAATTATTACCTCTGATTATCTTCAGACCAAACTTGTAACAGTTTTTACAGGGACCATGTCTTCAGTAGAAAGTAGTTTTGATTCAAACAATGTGACATATTCATTTGGGAGCATTACAAATGACCTACCAAGTACCTCTATTGTATTATGGAGACAGAAATATTAAAGATATCTCCAAGTCTTGGCACATGAAACTGTATGCATGGTTTAGCAGCGTTCTCAACTGGCTTAACCCGCAACTTTAAGATCCAATGTGACTAAACCTGACTGCCAAATTTGAGACCCAAACTCTACCCAGTGCTATGTTTTTGCTTTATTCCATCCATTCCTGAATGTTAACTTGCCAGACTAAATTGGCTACACTGTAACTCATGGGCATTATGTGCAACACATGTTGCAGATGTATTGGCAGTCAGAGAGAAACAAAGATACATGTCTTATTAAATTACCTGAGTGAGACCCGAGTCCAAAGCTTTACCAAACACAATGGTCCGATCTACCCAAAACACCAAAGTTTGTCAGGACCTGTCTGATTTGGGCAAGGTAGATTTTCAATCAGTTTTCCTGTAACATGGGTAAACTAAAGCTACAGCTATCACATACTTGCAGCCTTGGTCCAAATCCTCCTCTTAAATACGAAAGAGTCAAAGTCAAACAAAAGTGTTTCTTCCATATTTGGATATTCTCCTCAAGGTAAACATAATTTTCATGATTTGTGGTAAAACGATGCATTTCATGAAGCTAATCACCCAATTTACAAGGACATTTCATACAATATTGTCTTGATTAGTGAGGCCTGTTTCCTTCTGCGATTTGTTTGATGAAAAAATGTTAAAGTGCTCATATTATTCTCATTTTCAGGTTCATAATTGTAGTTAGAGGTTTTACCAGAATAGGTTTATGTGGTTTAATTTTCAGAAAACACCATATCTTTGTTGTACTGCACATTGCTGCAGCTCTTCTTTACACCCTGTGTGTTGAGCTCTCTGTTTTAGCTACAGAGTGAGACATCTTACTTCTGTACCATCTTTGTTGGGAGTCGCACATGCGCAGTAAGTACTGCTAGCTTGTCAGTTGCAGAGTATGAGGGCGTGCCATGCTAGCAGCTAGGCAAGCATTATAACGTGTGTTACAAAGTGACGCACGTTCGTCAGGGAAGTAAAGGCTGGACTGCAATAGAGCTGTTTGGAGCAGTTTGTGAACAGTGTTTTCTCTGGAGGATGGTAAGTCCCTTTCGGGTGGACTTTGGGCTTTTTCACTTTGTAAACCTATAACGTGCACAAAAAGATATATAGCACAATAAAGGAAAGGTGAAAAGCCAAAAAGCACTTTAAGCATTAGGGAAGTTGATTATACGCTTTGTAATAGATAACACATAATTTGGACGTTGCTAGTTGCAGATTGTGACACTCTACAGACAATGTGAGTTAAGTCCAAAAAATGAAATGGGATTTTTCACATTGACCTGATAAGATTATGGTCCAACAATCAAGCTTTTGTTTCGAGCATTTTTTCAGTCTAGTTTTTGAATTGTGTCCCTACAGTAAAGCAAAGCAGCAGTCCGAGCAACAAAAATGCACTGCAGGTAAGAGAGATGTCCCACATCTGAAAGTCGCACTCCAATGTCTCATGGTAGAGGGAATTCTGCAGCAATGTTCAATATTTCAACACACACACACACACACACACACACACACACACACACACACACACACACACACACACATGCAAACACACATCCCTCTTGAGGGCTCAGGTGATGCGAGTGCAGGTGTCATGAGACATCAGCTCACTGAGTGTGCTACAAGATAGCCAGGTACACAATCATACACATGAATGTTGCATTGGTGTGAACAGACTAGAGAAGGCTACTAGCTGAAATGAGTCTGTGCTCATCTAATAATGATGCTAGCCTGATAAAATCAGATCTGATAGAGGCTTTCATCACTGCCACATGTATAATCCACACAGAGAGGGAGAGAGAAACACAGTGACAAAGAGGCAATGATGGAGTTGAAGCCTGATGAAAGTCTATTTTACGGTTTATTTTGCCTCCACATTACGTTTAAACACACATTGTGCTGCTAAATGCTCTTTGGTTGATCTAAGAAGCAATCATTAATTGAAAATCCACCCTTAAATCATAAATACATTCTTGCATCTGCTTGTATCTTTTGGTAAATTAAACAGGTGATCAGAGGTTTTTCCCTGCCTGCATTTATTTAGAAAGCGTAACAGATCCCCACAATGCAGTGCACATTGCTTTCAAAGCGACTGTAAAAAGGTGATGAGATTTATAGTGACAGTGCCCGGAATACTTTCAGGGAATGCTACAACGTGCAACATGAGGGTCTCAGCCAAGAGGTGGTCCAAGTTAATCTGGCTTTAGCTTTAATTATAGATACTTATACTTCATTGTGCTCTGTACTGTGTTGTTTTTAATGATAAGCCATGTACATTTTTATTTAATATTATTCTGTAGGAAATATATACAAATAACAACCACTAATTTTAGCTGCTCTTTGTCCTCCTTCCACTTTTCATGGAGCTGATGAGAAAGGTCCGACTGCAGTTTATGGTAACGTGCCTTGGGATGGTATGCAAATACCATTGCAAGAATTTGCATTTATATTCCTGTGCTAATGGACGACATTGTAACTTCCTTCAGTGTAGCAAAAGGGAATACAAAATGCTTTACAAACTGCATAATCAAACCAAAGGTTGTAAAAGCATGGCATTACAAAAAAAGGAAAATATAATCAAGAAATGCAGGCTGTTTAAAAACGTAGGCTTGTGATTTTATATTACACCCACTGCATAGGGTGCCTGTTAACTTTCCAACCATGAAAACAAACAAAATGATGTTCCTTGAAATAGTGTTGGTGAGTCTGTGCAGGAAATGAATGCAGACAAATGCATGCAGAAAATGCTGCGCGTGGAAATGCAATAATGTGATAATAAAGTGCTATATCTTAGTAACAAGAAATGCAATTGGAAATATTAGTACATATTGTAACATCGAAATGCAATGTTGTATTTTGAATTGTTGTTATTATTGGCATCCTCCTGGTTGATGTGTGAGCAGTGTGATCCTTCACTATAGGTGTGCAGTCATGTGGTTATGCTCAATACAGGAACTGTCTGTTTATTTTATTTATTCTTTAATATCTATATTATAGATTTTCTGAAGTGTGAACCTGTCGCAGGGAGAATAAGGAAGACAGTAGTGGTTAAATCTTTAAAATGTGTGCGTGCATGCTTGCCTGCCTGCATGTGTGAGTGTGTGTGTGTGCATACAACAGGGAAGAGATCTGCAGGTTATTGGTTGCTCACGCTATGATCAAATAAACACTCACACACACACACACACACACACACACACACACACACACACACACACACACACACACACACACACACACACACACGTACACAGTCATGGCTTCTGGCTGAGAGTTGCCATGTGGAAGTCCTTCCAGGTCAGTAAATTCAAGTCTGAAACACACTCACACTTTTTTGTTGTCCTCCCTCCACCTTTGTTTTTCCTACAATTTATTGCCTCTTTCCTTTTGCACCTCCACTCGGATCTGCCTTCCTTTTCTGTTTCTGCTGTCTGCTACAACACCTCCACCCACCTGATACATGGCTACATTTAAAACAAATGCATCAGTTCATTAAATGTACAGCAGCAGTTCATTAAATGCACTTACCATTCACGTTACATTTAATGTTACCACTTCTTCCTAGTAACGTACATTTATTAAAAACAGCAACTACATGTTATTTCTAGATCGTTTTTCCTCTGCTTCAACTCTTTATCTCCATGCCTTTATTTCTCTCTCTCTGCTCTATGATTCAGAGAAGCTGAAAGCACAGATCACTTCGCCACACTATAACCTCAGCATCACAGGGACCAGCCTACCGCAGAAGAGACAGAAAAAGGAAGGCTTGATAAAGCAGGAAAACACAGACAGAAACGTCAGCTCACTCCGGTTTGCATCATTGTTTTTTTCAATGTATTCCTGTGCATTCTGTACAGGCACTTCTTTGCTTTTGACTTCCTCCCTCTCTCACTGTCTGAGTTTTGTTTTTCAGACTTGTAACACTATCTACTACTCTACTAAAAACAAGACTGAAATGCTTAATAAATAGAATTTTGGTTGCATGTAGACATCTTTCTAATGATGCTCAGTAGGCCAGTGTTAAATCTTGATTCTTTTTATGTTATGATATACTGCAAAATGTAATCTTTTAGTCATTGTGTTATCTCTCCAGGGTGTAAAAGCCTCTCAAACAGCATCACACCATCTGGCACTAAAACTCTTAAACTACTGAAAGCAATAATAATAATAATAATAATAATAATAACAATAATTCTGTGTGGAGTCCAATCAAAATGTGGCATCAGCATGAATACTTGTTATGGTCGTTCCATAGACAACCTGTACTGATCAAATTGACAATAAATATGTAATGGATCAAACAGGTGGACACACACACACACACACACACACACACACACACACACACACAGCAGATGACAGAATATAGGCTCCATTCAGCCAGTGTGTAACTGCTGTTTTTCCCCTCTTTAATTACTCTCTTCATATGACATTGATGAGGCCACAGTGTCTCGGATATGGAGAGTCTGCTTATTTACACCACATACAATGACTCTCTAAAGTGAACACTTCAGAAGCCCATTTTTGTCCATTATGATGTTTTCTTTCACAGTCGCTGTGATTATCATTGATGTCTGGTTTTTGAATGTCAAACAAAGACCAACCACCTCTCTTTTGTTTACCTCAGTTCTTAATACACTTTTTTTTAAACAACACCCAATATGGTAGTGAAAATCATTTTTTACATACAGAAAGTTATCGTATTTGTTACATTTTGAGGTCTCCCATATGCTTTTCATGAGATTAAACAATGTCGATATGGTGTAAAATAATGAAATGTGTACTGAGTTTATCATATGTATTTTATTTACATTTATATTTACCAAATCTTTGTTCTATTAGTATGAGATGGCCTATCTACATTATGAGTGGTATAATTATTACACATGTACATTTTAAGCCACTACAGGTTGGTATGGCGTGTTGTTTATAAACATCTGTGCAGTGTTTTTGGCATCTGATAAGCCTTCAGTGAAACGATGAAACACAATCCAGGAAGCCTGGTTTGGGTAACAGATCCATGGCTCCAAGGCTTATCAGATGCAAAAACACTGCACAGATGTTTATAGAGCCATAAGATAAGACTTTTTCTAGAATTATATAAAATTCTAGAATCTATAAATCTTCCCAACATTTTTTTGGTTTGAAGTTATGTTAATTTTCTGCAGCTGAAATTTCTTTTTATTAATTAATTAAAGGTGTATGAAAAAATATATAATTTCCTCATGGATACATTCAGTGAGTTTTACTCATAGGTTGCTGAAATACTATAAAATAGACGTTTTAGCAAGCAATTGCCTACTTAGGCTATGTTCACACTTGCCGTCTTTTTTTTAAGCTGCCAGCGTCTGTTTTACATTATAATCCTGTGGAGTAAACTGTGTTTTCAAAAAATGTCCAGAGCCCTTTTTTTAAACCCCACTGCAGAAAACATTTTCCGCAGCTCAGAGAGATATATGCTCATGAGATATATGATATGAGCGGGTGCTCCCTGTTCAGGGAACTTGCTTTGTTTTATCTAACGTTAGTAGCACCGCTCCCTCTCTCTGTTCATTCTCTAGATCGCTCAACCGCTTTGTTTAATCTCGCACTGCTCCACATAGCACTCTTGGATAATGTAGCAGTTAATCATGGTATAGCATGTCGGCTTCTTCTTTTTTTAAACCAGTTTTAGTTTTACACTGGAGTCGTGATTCTAGGCATTCACTCTTCTTTTAGCGCTAATTTGGTCTCCACCAACTCCTAACAAAATATCTTGCTTTTTAGCTAAGAGACTTTCCTCAAGCTTGTCGTTTACTTCAGCGTTCAGCTGTTTTGTGCTGGGCAAGATAGCACAAACTTTTAGCTTGGTTGCTGAGAGCGTAGCGACCCTTCCACATTACACCCACAAATATGCCACTGAAAAAAAATAATAGAGCAATGCTATATAGGCTACTGTGTTTGGTGAAGGTTCACTGACTGCACCGTGGAAGTCTACTGAATCTGTATCTGTCTTCTATCATACTGTACAATAAGCAAGTCCATCAGTCACCAAAGGCGCACTTAGCCTCAGTTTGACTTCACAAACAGCCACTGCTGTGCCTTAAGAGAAGACATTGTTTCTAGATAGCAGTTAGACCAAAGGCATATGACACACACACACACACACACACACACACACACACACACACACACACACACACACACACACACACACACACACAAACCTTCAGACATCTTGTTCAGGCTATTTGTGTAAAAGCCTGGCAAGCTACTGCCTTTGGGAGGTATTTTTTTGTGAAAATAGCTTGTTTGGAGTTCAAGGAGTAGGCAGCAAAGGGAGAGGTAACTTGAAAGCAGGGAGAATAAAGACACAAGAAGAAAAGGGCAGGCAGGAACAGTGCAGGGAGGAGGAGGAAGAAGAGAAAGAGATGCAGGCATCCCAGATAAAGAGGTTTAATTGACTGTCACATGGCCTTGTGGTTGTGCTGCAGTTACTAATAGCCGGCTAGAGGCTACCGCGGACACAGAGAAGCCGGACTCTCCTCTCATTATCGCTGCTACCCTCAAGCTTTCGCTCTCGTTTCCTCTCCGTCTCACACACAGTCTGCATTCAGCTCCATTTTGGTTCATTTGGTTAAACTCTATGTGCTTTATTGGCAAGAATGTTAGATGAATCGTATTGTCAAAGGATCCCATAATGAAAAAAAATCATAAAAATAACTAGCGCCCAGCAATAAGCTGCACTGGTATGACAGCAAGCTTGTTGTGTATGAAATGCTACAGTGTATGTGTGTTTCATCAGTATTATGGGCCTTGTCTATTTGTCTATCTATGTTTGTGTGTGTGTGTGTGTGTGTGTGTGCGTGCGTGCGTGCGTGCGTGTGTGTGTGTGTGTGTGTGTGTGTCATGCTCAATTTACAGTGGAAGACATTTCTGTAGTTTTCACAGCATTATTACTGTATAAAGAACACATTCTTAAATCATGTTGCTTTAGATTTGCAAAGCATATATTTATAATTCTATAATAATCTATAATAATAAGTCAAATTCTACAGTAAATATATTTTTCCTGTAATTCAAAATACAGTAATTTTGAGCAGGATATTTTTTTCAGCAGCACAAATAATAACCTTCCTTTGGTGATGGTACATTTTGCATTATTTCCAACACACGTTTGTTTATCTTAATGCACTGGTATCGTATCGGTACTCAGTATGGTTATCAGTATCAGGAAGGAAAAAATGGTATCGGCTTGTTTATCTAATCAGATATGTATGGAGTTAATATTTCTCAACAAAGAACAAAAGTCATCAGAATCATAATGATTTGAAAAGGCTAGCATAAATGTTTTTTTCCGCCACTTCCTGCTCTCCTTCTTCTCACCTCCTCCTAACTCTCACTCGGCCCCTCACCTTCATCATCCCCCTCCCCCCTTCCCCCCCTTTCGCCCTTCTTGTCCCTCCTGCCCTGTACACTCTAATAGGCTATTGATTTTCCATCTGCTCACGAAGCAGCTCCTACTTTTACCATTCACTCATGATATTGGCTGTCTATTAACAGCAGTGAGCAGCTCTGCTTGCATGTCAGCACCTCGGCTCAAGCATAGGCTACTCACACACCTTTGACACACATGCACGCACGCACGCACGCACGCACGCACGCACACACGCACGCTCCACGAGTTTTGTCCAACCCCACTGACATAATTTCCCAGTTTGCTGTGATTATGATTAACTGCAGGTCACAATTTTATCGCATTACTTCAGTGTGAACCTTCAGTCTGAAATACAAATTTTCCACGCAATAACAATCAACCTGCTGTACCGAATCTTATAGATGACACAACCTGAGCTTCAATGCTTGCTGCTGTTGTTGCTGAACATGGGCACCCTGGCAGCTGAGGGGTTTAATGCGTTGATCCTAAACCACAGTCTTTGATTCAAGTCCAGGCCAGGCCTTTGTTGCATGTCTTTCCCCATATTTCTCTCCCATTTAGCCTGTTATGTCTCTTCTGTTGACTCACTTATAAAGGCATAAACCAACGCATTCTATTGAATGGGTTTGTACGATATCGTATAAAAACGATTGAAACAGGTCTCTGTTTCTGTTGCATCTTGTGACACACATTTGAGCACGTGGATTTCCAACCCAGTCTCACGGCAGTTCATGAAATCACAGGAACGTTTTTCTCCTTTTTTTGTGGTGTCAAGCACGAAATGTAAAGTAATGTATTTCAATGGGAAGCATATTTCGTGATCACAGCACAAATACGGTAGGGAGTAGTATGAAAAGCCGAAAATCCGCGTGGGGAGGTTGGTCGGGGTGGTGGATGGGTCAAACAATACAGGACTTTCACCCGGGAGACCGGGGATCGAGTCCCACGTGTGGCGTTTTGTTTCCTCGTTGTTTTCCTAATCACAACCGTCCCGTTATTGTCGCGCATCCACCGCGGCCGTCTCCCGGCGTGTGAAGCGTCCTTTCCCCGTTGTTTTCCTAATCACAACCGTCCCGTTATTGTTGCGCGTCCCCCGCGGCCGCCTCCCGGCGTGTGAGGCGTCCTTTCCCCGTTGTGTTTTTCCTAAACCCAACCTCCGCCATCCCGTTATTGTCACGCGTTCCCTGCAGCAGTCTCCCGGCGTGTGAGGCGTCCTTTCCCCGTTGTCTTCCTAATCACAACCGTCCCGTTATTGTCGCGCGTCCCCCGTGGCCGCCTCCCGGCGTGTGAGGCGTCCTTTCCCCGTTGTGTTTTTCCTAAACCCAACCTCCGCCATCCCGTTATTGTTGCGCATTCCCCGCGGCCGTCTCCCGCCGTGTGAGGCGTCCTTTCCCCGTTGTCTTCCTAATCACAACCGTCCCGTTATTGTCGCGCGTTCCCCAAGGCCGTCTCCCGGCGTGTGAGGCGTCCTTACCCCGTTGTTTTTTTCCGAAAGCCAACCTCTGAATAGATGGTTCCCATTTCATGCTGGCCACCACGAATAAAACGAGATAAACGTGTTGTTGTACACAAATCAATAGATTCAAAATAACGTGACAATTGCACGAACTGCCGTGAGACCGTGTTGGGATTCCTGCTGATGTTTTCATACTATTCCAATGATCAACACTTTAGTGCCCAGAAATGATAGTGCCAGCAAAAAGTTGGAATGAAGATGACTGCAAGTTTAAAACTAGTTTTTTTTAAATCGGCTTTGTAAATGTTTTACGAGTGGAGAAGATGCATTCATTATGTTTGTTAGGCCTCAAGGATACACATAATTCATATTTCGTGCATTTAAATTTACATTACGTTGCAGTGCAGATGTGTTTTAGCACTTAACCCACATTGGTAGTTCAAATACAGACTGACAGCTATGATGGATTTAATATCTCATCTATCTGATCCTTACCTATTTACCCTAGTTCCCTTATTAGTGCACTACATACAGTAATAATGTTTAGCCCAAATATTAATCTCTGCTTGAAGTAGCACCACAAGGTTAATCAATGGCAACACATGCAGCATTGGGAGAACATAGGAATTGCAGAACCAGTGACGCTGTTTTAACTAAATTCAAGAAAATATTAGTGGAACACATTTTCACTGCAACAGAATTGGATAAATCCTTTTCTGGCTGTAAAAAGTATTTTGCAGTTATTTCTCTTGTCTTGTCTCGCTCTCAGTCGTTTACTCACTTTAATTTCTTTTCATGCACACAACTGTCAGTGCATCTGTGTCTCATTTGCCCCATTGTCAGTCCATGCAAGTGAACAGTTGCTTTCTTATGAGATATGATCAGTCTAATCAGATGCTCCAAAAATAGATGTGTCCAATTTCCTGCCCTTTCACTCGGATGAAATTGTCTCTTCTGTCTTTATCCCTGTTGTCTGATTTCCCTTTGCTCCGTTCCAACATTACCTGCTTGCCGTATCTGATCTCTCTCTACTGACGATTGAAATGACACAATCCTCCCTGTATTGCAGAAAAGACAAAAGCAGCTCATTTGCGATCCCACACTTTATAGGATCTTAAATTTGAATGTTTTTCATTATTTCATATATGTTTTTTTATCACATTTTTGTGCCAATTAGAGCTTAAAATAAGAGACATACTCATAAATCTACCCGATGTTTAAAATTCCAACACAACGAAAGCGGAAAGTAACGGACATCCGGCCGAATGAAGGACATCCGGCGGAATTTCCAGAGACAACGGAGCAATTCCAGAAGTGGAACGTCATGCATATAGACTAGGTGCACTCCAAACCTATCAGCATGTGTGGAAAATACACAAACATCAGGTGTCCCAACGTCATTATAAAGACAAATATCCACGTATTTTACATGGCTTGTCATCGTTGAATTAAAATGGAGAAAGTGCTGTCCTGTCTCTGCCAACACTGAAAGGCTGTGAAAAGATCTAATTAAAGTTTACCAAAGCATCCCCACTACCTGCTTCTGTTTGATTAACAGTGAATAGAGATTCGACATCATACCTGCATACTTATGTGCTGCCTGAACTTTGTATTTATTTAAACAAGTTCCCCTGCCCTGGCCAGTGGCATATTGGCATGGCCAAATGGAGTGCAGACATTGATCACTGGTAAACAATTGAATCGAACTAGACCTATGAAAACATGGACCTATGACTGCAATGGCATTAACAAATAGTGTAGTTTAGTATTCATCAGCTACTCCCAAAAGGTTGATGAATAGTCGTATATGCAATCTTACCATTAAACATGAATGTCCACAGATTTCATGAAGTTTCGGAATGTTATTTGTTTACTGAAAAACATCAATTGTGGCTGACACCGATTATTAACACATTTTCCTGGCAAGTGTTAACAGAAATTAAAACCTTAGCCTACTTAACACAATAAAACGCCAAACTGAAAGTGCATAAATAGAAAATATCCAACATCTGTGTGTCACTGATACACTGACAGTTACTCGTTGCTAAAGTCCTCATTTATTATCCTCATTTTGCACTCCTGGTTAGCGTTTAAGAAAATGTCCACTACACGTTGGCTGTTTTACCACCTTGCACTGCAGTGTCTAAGGTCACAGCGAATTTGGGTCTCTGTGAGTGAAAAATGTAATTTCCTCAGGATTAATAAAGTATAGCCTACATTATTATTATTGAAAGGTGCAAACTAATGATGAAAAATGAAAAATGTAAATAAAGCAAAAACTCACTGTTATAGTTGGCAAAGATAGTAGAAGTTTAAGGATATATTCACCATTAACGTGGTACAGTATTTAGTTGTGTCAAATCAAATCTGATGACACTTTCTCTGTTTTATCACAGGAATGTACAATTAGTCAGCTGTTAAAGGGCAATTTCCTGGTCATAAACTTTTAAATATTTGACTTTACAAGTTGAGGAGCACCTGAATGCACTATTAGCCAGTTTTGTGAGCTGTGTCCTTCAGGGGATCCAGATGCAGCAATTTAGACTTTAATAATCGACATACACCATCAGCATCTGAAGACCTCAAACTCAAATTCTTTTTCTAGCATGTGAGTCTCCCTTTGTGCAGAAACATATGACTGGAAGTTTAGGATTATGATTAAGTTTGTTGACTTGGGAATTAATCTAATCAATGTAAGGTCCTTACAAGCCACAAGCTTGCATGTGAGTGTATGTGCGTGCGTATGAATATGTGTGCAAGATGAAATTGCACTGGCCTTTATGGAGCTGAGTTAATTGTCTGATTGGGCAGCTCAGCTCCCTCCTGGACGGCTGTAATTCACGGATCCCCCGGCATATGTGAGGCTGCTGCAACACATACTTGACCTTCTCAAATAAACAGGGGCCAGATAGAGAGGAAGGCAGAGAAAGAGAGAGATGTCTGTGTGAGCGTGCACGCATGCCTTTGTATGTGTGAATGTGTGTGTGTATGTTGACAATTTGTTTAATACTAAAGTGGACAGCTGGGCTGACAGCTCTCTCTTTGGAGAGCTAAAAGCCTCTTTAATTTAGAGAGTTGGAGTGAGGGAAAAGAGCACACAAACAGAAAACGAGTGAGACTGCAAAAAGTGCAGGCTGCCCAGTGAGGAAGGAAAGGCAGATGTTGATTTCCTCTCCTAAGCCCTTATAACTAAATTGAAAAATACATAGAAATGACATATTAAAAACAGATTAAAGTCCGAATCCCTCTCTAGCTCACATACTGTTGGTCATTTTTTTTAAATTATCCTTCTTTCACATATTTGTTTGAGGTAATTCTCATTTTTATTGGGCCTGAGCTGAAATTGGAACACAGATAATACAAACCAATGTGTGTGAACAGTATCTATATCTGGCAATTCTCCAGTGCACTCACTGGGCTGAAAGCTTTTTGACGACACCTGCACTCACATCACCTGAGCCCCAAAGAGGGGTGTGTGTGTGTGTGTGTGTGTGTGTGTTAGTTGAAATATTGAACATCAGTGCACACGTTCTGCAGCATGAGAGCTACTCTGAGATGTAGGACACCTTTCTCACCTAAGGTGCATTTGGTTGCTTTAGTTTGATGGGGCTGTACGATGCAAAACTACAGTGAAGACACACTTGAAATAAAATCTAAGATGGTGTGCAGACCAACTGTTCAGCCCAAAAAGGCTGGCATGAAAGGCAAGTTCCATTTAAGTCAGTCTGACTGGCTACACACCATTAGCAAACGCAAATTGCTATTAATTAACTTGCTTGAATAATAGTAAGTTGAGGACAGAAGGCTTGTATACAGTGTCTGTATATGCACCAGTTTTCTGTTGGATCACACTCAACAGTGATGTTGACAATAAAACTATAAGTTATGTCTTGTTTAGTAATGATTATTCTTGAACATGTAAGTTTTACATGTTGTTACTGTAACACCTTCATTTTTGGTTTTATTCGTCCAGGTTCTGAGAGACAGAACCTGAGAGGTGAAAATTACATTTAAAAAGTGAAAAACTTTAAAAATCCAACATTTGAAAAATTCTGTGTTTGTGCTGCTCAAAGGTGTGAGCATCACACAAAATTCCACACCTCCAATCCATTGTATTGAGGAGGCAGAATATATCTTAAAACTCAAATAAAACCAAAATTAATCACTTACTAATTACTTTCAATATGTTTTTTTGTTTTCTGTCCTAAACTTGACCCTTACCCCCCTGGGGACGAAAGCTGAGTTTGTTCTGACCATTTTGATATGAAACACATGGGGATCAGTAATATGCAAATACCTTAAAAAGGTAAATTTAAGAAGATATGTGAAAATGCCCTCAGACCTCAGAGGGTTAAGGTTGACCCTCAGGGACCTTATTAGTCCATTTTGCTGGCAGTGCTATAAGCTGATACTCACTGAAAAGGGAAATGGAGTTGAATTTACCTGAATAATTAAAAACAATTTATCCTAAAAACACATTCATTTTAGTGTACTGTACCAATAACACAGAAATATGATTCAGCTGCATTTACTTACTGTATTACAACCAGCAGACAATTTGTTAATTTTTAACAAGGGGGACAGACGGTCTTATTAACCCGTAACTCGCGACACCCATAAAGTTGGTTCTGTATTTCTCAATAATACAATATTTGTATATGCTCATGGGAAAGAACAGCATTTATTAAAATACGGATTGGTCATGTGCATTTAATGTTTGATATCCACATCAGGCCGTCGACATTTTGACATGCAGCATAAAGCATTTCAACCCGGTCTCACGCCAGTTATTTTGATTTATTGATTTGTGTACATGTCACGATTTTCTCGTTTATTTCGTGTACAGGTCTCGATTTTCGAACATTACCATTTCACGAACTGCCATGACACTGGGCTGCTCTGGGGGACGCAACAACAGGGAAATGAAACGCCACAACGGGGAAATTAAACGCCATACGCCGGTGACAACAACAGGACGGACCGCCACACCACAACGGGGAAATTAAACGCCACATGCCGGCGACAACAACGGGACGGACCGCCACACGCGGGACGTGATCCCCGGGCACGCAACAACGGGGACATGAAACGCCACAACAACGGGACGGTTGAGGTTAGGAAAAGAAGAACTGGGAAAGGAACCGTCACATGCAGGACATGCCAACAACAATTGGACGGTTGTGGTTAGGAAGAGAATAACACGGAAAGGAACTGCAACACACCGGACACAATCTCCGGTCTCCAGGGTGAAAGTCCTGTATTGTTTGACCCATCCACCACTCCGACCAACCTCCCTATGCGAATTTTCAGCTTTTCATACTACTCCCATTGCTTCCCATTTAAATACATTAAATTAAAATTCGTAATCACCACACGGAAAGAACAACATAATCGTGTCCTGTTCACGAATCAATAGATTCAATAACGTAACCATTTCACAAACTGCCATGAGACTGGGCTGAGCATTTTCTTCGCAACCATGTAACCCTGTGTTTTCCTGGCGCACTTGGTCCTCTCTTCTCCTTTGCTCTGTCTCTCTCTCCCACTCTTTCACTCTCACACTCTCTTCCTCTTCCAACTGCAAACTTAAACGCCATCAAATATGTCTTTGAAGAAAAGTTTTGTCAAATAACTTCCGAGAGTTTTCATTCAGAGGAGCAACTTGTTAAATTTCACAGCCCCAGACTTCAGTGGGTGGCCATTACAGCGTGCAATTCAAGCTCTAATACTCAGCATTTAATGCCTAATTCGAAAGGATGTATTCAGAATGTGTCAACATGTGTGTAA